>NC_141930.1:28906077-29057592 GCF_057802395.1 Ceratotherium simum simum | reverse complement strand
ACTGCTTTGTCTTCAAGCTTAGTCCAAAGAACTGTTTCCAATCCTCGTTCCACCTTACTTCTTTTGTGTTTAAAATGTGGGCCCTGTGACCTCTGGTCTTCCAGGTTAGAATCTCTGCCTGGCTTTTAACCATCATACTTGACCACAGGCCCTGAGGAGGAAGGGCTCTCTGTGCCTTTGTCTCCCTTGAATACATTCAACTCTACCACAACTCCATGCTGGTGAGTGCTATTATTACCCCATTCGTGTCTGGGGAAACTGAGGCTGGCTGTGATGTCAAGGCATTGCAGCAGGACACAAACATCACCTGGAGGGGCAGTTTGTCCCCAGTTAATGGGAAAGTTGAAGAGGCCACTGTAGGTGGGGATGCCTGGTATAAATAAGTGGCTCACTGTTTGATTTTCAATTTTACAACTATATTTTTATAAAAGTAAAACACTGTAGCTTGTTGTAATCATTTTGGCAATGGAGAAGCAGAAAAATAAAAACTGACCCACCATAGAAGCATAAAAGTGTTTTTATTTTCATTTTGATTTAATTTGATTTTAATATTCCTTCCCAAACTTTTTTCTACATATATCATAATGTATATAAAACTTTTTATCTTGCTTTTTTAAAGAAAATTACATTGTAAACATTTTTTATTTAGTTACATAATTCTTTTAGCCAACTTTATTTATTTATTTTTAAAGAAGTATTTTTATTTATTTATTTATTTATTTATTTGCTTTTTTGTGTGTGAGGAAGATCAGCCCTGAGCTAACATCCATGCTAATCCTCCTCTTTTTGCTGAGGAAGACCGGCTCTGAGCTAACATCTATTACCAATCCTCCTCCTTTTTTTCCCTTTTTCTCCCCAAAGCCCCAGTAGATAGTTGTGTCATAGTTGCACATCCTTCTAGTTGCTGTATGTGGGATGCAGCCTCAGCATGGCTGGAGAAGCGGTGTGTTGGTGCGCGCCCGGGGTCCGAACCCGGGCTGCCAGTAGTGGAGCGCGTGCACTTAACCGCTAAGCCACGGGGCTGGCCCCCTAGCCAACTTTAAAAAATTAATTCTTATCACTTTCAAGGTGATACTTGTACATAATTTAAAAACCAAAACAATTAAAAACTGTTAACATAAAACAGCAGACTCCTACCCCATCTTCCTAATGCCCCCTATCCAGTTTTACAAACTGGATCCAACCACTTCCTTATCCTCAATTTCGCTGGCTCTACAGTAGTCCCCTGAATGGTACCATATAGTTTATGTACCTGCTACTTGTCCTGTTTTTAATTAATTGACTTAATGAACTATTGGTTGACAGTGGTGGTTCTGCAGGATTATTAATTGCTGATAAAAGCCTGTTCACTATGCAAACATATATGCGTAAACTCAGGGCTGCATTATCAGATGTACTTTGCCTTGCCATTTTTATAGGTCTACTTCAGTTGTACCTTTCATTTATCATAAATGGCTACAGGCATAATGTTAACAATGATGACTTCATTATTAAACATTAATAGATCTCCCAGCTCTTGCCAGTTATTTTCCCAAGCTAAAATTGTAGAAGTTTGGGAATTCAGCCAAGAAGATTTAATGAAATTCTGTTGTATTTTACATCGTAATTATTAAGGCAGAGCAGGTAACAGCTTGCCCTTGATAATTGTAAAGAATATTAGGTGTTAACAAGGAGCACATTATGTGGGTGTGTGAAACTTTTCAAAGCAGAAATATTTTAAGGCAATAGTCTTTTCAAAATTGAGGATCCGTTTTCTGAAATACTGACTTAGAAGTATGTGGATTGGTGCCTATTCTGTCACAAGATACTTTTTAAAACAATTAATAGACTTTATCTTTTAGAGAAGTTTTAGGTTTACAGAAAAATTGAGTGGAAAGTACAGAGTTTCACATATAGCACCCCCTGCGCCCCCAGTTTCCCCTAGTTATTAACATCTTCATTAGTGTGGTACATTTGTTATGATTGATGAGCCAATATTGATACATTATTATTAAGGAAAGTCCACAGTTTTCTTACGGTTCACTCTGTGGGTTTTGACAAATGTATAATGTCATGTGTCCACCATTACAGTGTCATACAGAATGGTTCACTGCCCTAAAAATCCCCCGTGCTCCACTTACTCATCCCTCCCTCCCCTGAGCTCCTGGCAACCCCTGATCTCTTTACTGTTTCCGTAGTTTTGCCTTTTCCAGAGTGTCATATCCTTGGAATCATAAACTTTGTGGCCTTTTCGTATTGGCTTCTTTCACTTAGCAATATGCATATGCTTCCTCCATGTCTTTTTGTGACTTGATATCTCATTTCCTTTTATCAATGAATAATATTCTATTGTCTGGATGTACCACAGTTTATTTATCCCTTCACCTACTGAATGACATCTTGGTCCCAAGTTTTGGCAATTATGCATAAAGCTGCTATAAACATCCATATACAGGTTTTGTGTAAACTTAAGTTTTCAATTCATTTGGGTAAATACCAAGGAGTACGATTACTGAATTGTATGTTAAGAGTATATTTAGTTTTGTAAGAAACTGCCAAGCTATCATCCAAAGTGGCTGTACCATTTTATATTCCCCCAGCAATGAATGGGAGTTTCTGTCATTCCACTTCTTTGTCAGCATTTGGTGTTGTCACTATTTTGGATTTTTGCCATTCCAATAGGTGTGCAATGGTATATCTCATTATTGTTTTAATTTGCAATTCCCTCATGACATATGATATTTAGCATCTTTTTATATGCTTGTTTGCCTTTTGCATATCTTCTTTGGTGAAGTGTCTGTTCAGATCTTTTGCTCATTTTTTTTTTTTTTTTTGTGAGGAGGACTAGCCCTGAGCTAACATTCAATGCCAATCCTCCCCTTTTTTCTTGAGGAAGACTGGCCCTGGGCTAACATCTGTGCTCATATTCCTCTACTTTATATGGGACGCCGCCAGAGCATGGCTTACCAAGCGGTGCGTCGGTGCGCGCCCGTGATCCAAACCTGCGAACCCCAGGCTGCTGAAGCAGAGTGCATGCACTTAACAGCTTGCACCACCGGGCCGGCCCCTTTTGCTCATTTTTTAATTGAGTTGTTTTCTTATTGTTAATTTTTCTTTGTATATTTTGGATACCAGTCCTTTATTTGTGTTTTGCAAAGATTTTCTCCCAGTCTGTGGCTTGTCTTTTCATTTTCTTAACCGTCTTTTGCAGAGCAGAAGTTTTTAATTTTAACGAAATCTAACTTACCAATTTTTTTTCTTTCATGGATTATGCTTTTGAAATTGTATCTAAAAATCATCACCAAACCCAAGGTCATCTAGATTTTCTCTTCTGTTATCTTCTAGGAGTTTTATAGTTTTGCATTTTGCATTTAGTTCTGTTATCCATTTTGAGTTAATTTTTATAAAAGATGTAAGATCTGGGTCTAGATTAATTATTATTATTTTTTTTTTTGCATGTGGATGTCCAGTTAGTTGTTCCAGCATCATTTATGAAGACTATCATTTCTCCATTGAATTGCCTTTGCTCTTTTGTCAAAGATCAGCTGACTATATTTCTGTGGGTCTGTTTCTGGGCTCTCTATTCTGTTTACAATATACTTTTAAAAGAGTTTTTTTGTGACCTTCAGTGAAAATAAAATCTATTAATAACTAATCTTGGTTTGACTTCTTTGATCCTTACTTTCCTCATAAGAGGCAGATAGAATAGATAGAATCGAATAGATAGATTAATAGATAGATGGAATAGATCATTCTTACTGTTTCTTCTAGCTTTAGCTCATGAGATAAGTTTATATTTAAGTATAGAGTCAGGGTGATGATTGTCTCATAAAAAGTTTCTGGATCTATTCCAACAAACACCGGGTCTATGTGTGTGTCTTTGTGAGTCTGTGTGTGTGTGTACAGGCAGACAGACATCCATTGGACAAGACTTCGGGCCGTGCCTTCAATTTTATAATGGGATATTAAACCTATTTTTCACTGGTGACTAACAAAGCATTTTGTTCTGCTCCACCTGTAACAGAAAACATCAGTATTCCAGGTCATTACCAGTAATTAAAACATCAGATTTCCTGCCATGCAGCTTTCATCAGGGGACATTCGGCAGTGTCTGGAGACACCTGGTTGTCACCACTGGCCATGAGGAGGGTGAGAGGGGTGTTACGGGCATCTTGTAGATGCTAAGGATGCTGCTAACCACCCTACAATGCACAGGACAGCCCCTCACAACAAAATTATTTCGTGGCTCAAAATGCCAAGAGTGCTGAGGTTGAGAAACCCTGTTGTACGGAGACGCAGATTTATTTATATCCATGGGCAAGTTTTCCTCTTTGCTTCAGCCTCTAGAAAACCTAGACTTTTGTAGATTTGCAGTCTACATCTAACAATTGTGCAGAAACTTATGGTTTGATATAACCCTCAGCTTCTTTTTGCTGTCTTGGGCTTAGTTTTACTTTTTCCTGATTTCATAATAGTTTCTGTTATGTTATACACATTTATGTAATGCTGATTTAACTCTTAAAGCGGAATATAAATACATAATTTTATATATTTCTGAATATAGGTGGCAAGATCATTGATCATGAAATCTGAGGCTAGAAACAAAGTTGATGTTTGATACACTTCTTGGTTGGTTACGTACATAATTCAGACTCTGCTCTTAATTTCCGCTTCTGGTCCTTTAAATGACACATTTCCTTCTGATACATAAGTTCCATGAGCTCATCTTGTTTTCATAGTGTTCCCTTTTATTGTTAAGAGAAACAAAACCAAAAAACCCCCCTGGTTTCAGCAATCCCTGTTGTCTTCCTCAGTGTGAAATTGCTCGACTAAGAGTTATGCAAATGGGATCCGCCATGTGGGAGAGGCTTCAACTGCAGGCTGATCTGGGGGAACAGCACCCATGTCTTTCGTGTGTTTGTTGTCAGCTGCACACTTCTCGTAGGAGGTTCAGGACCCTGGCCTTCTCTCTTACTGCTCAGCCCCTTGCTCGCTTCACTCCAGCCGTACCAGCTCCTTTTCTGCCCTCACCTCATCCCCGTCATGGGACCTTTGCACGGCCTCTTTCTTCTACCTCCAACTCCCTTCCCTTAGACCTTCCAGCTTTGCTAGGAGTTGAAGAGAAGGGGACTTGTAGGCTCAACCTGCCTCTTGTGTTCACATGGGAGCCTGAGTGATTGTCACCTCTTGAGACACCCACCGTCTCTGGAGGGACCTTGTCATCCTCCAGCACACACGTCCAGAGGTGCACTTCTGGACGTCAAGCAGTTTTCCTTATGTCTGGTAAAAATCTTCAGGATTGACATTTCATTTCCTGTTACATTCTTAGCAGAGACACAGGTCCAGCTGCATCCTCTCCGAGTCCTTCACTCCCGCAGATTCTCAGGGTTTGAAGGACCTTAGGCCATGGGTTCCGATTCTCTTATTTTGTTTTAAAATTTTCAAAAATGTTTTCCATTTTTGTACCAGCTTACATATACATGTGTCTGTGTGTATTGCATGTTATATATATGTATAATAAAAATACATTGTATACTTGTGTGTGTATATATATACATATGTAATTGATACAAAATAGGAAAAACATCTTTTAAAATTTTAGAATAAGGATAACTGAAAATATGACCTAAAGTCCTTCAAACTCTGATGTATACACACACACACACCTATATACCACATATATATGGATATATATATGTGATAGGAAATATCATGTGATATTATATATCTATCCATCTATGGAAAATTTAAAAATTTGGAAAGGCAAAACCAAAAATACCTGCAATCCCATCATTGAGAACATTGTAATATTTTAGGATATTTCTTCTTAGACTTTTTTCTTCTTATTTACATATTTTCTCCCCACAGAAATGCTATCATGCTATATGTACTGTTTTTTAACTTTTTTTCCACTTAAATACATTGTGACTATCTTTTTATGTCAATAAATATATATATATATGTACACACAATATTTTAATGACTACATAGTATTCTTTTGTGTTGATGTATCATGTTCTAGGTGAATTTTCCAAAAGCCAGTTCCCTGAAGGCCAATTTGATGAATTTGTCAAATGTTCTAATTTACCACAAGACTTGTTTCTTTTAACTACTTGAATATTATTTCTATTTTTTAAAAAACTTTATGCATTTTTAATGTTTTCCTGCTAGTTCTTCAAATGGCATATCAGCCTTGATGTTTCTGCAATTAAAAAATTAAAAATTTAATTTAATTTAAGCTTAAATTTAAATTTAGAAGCATCAGAAAGAAATTGGAAGTGACCAAAACATTCCCAACACATGACTTACAAAACTCTAGTTTCTAGGGAGAAATTAGGATGTGTTAATCTGGTGGCTGTTTGCAAAACCATTTGGCACAAGAGGATAGAACCATCCTGAGATGTGGAAGGGAAGTGAGGATGTGTAGAGGAATTTCTAGAAAGAAGCATAAGACTTGAGCCTCAAATGTAACAAAAATGTGTCACTAGCGTCAACGAATTTTTAGAAATTAGTTTGAAATCCTAAAAATGTAAGGATTGGTAAAGTAAGAAAAGAACTAGGAAACTACAAAAACATCCGTATCTCATATTATACTTAAGCTACTAAGTACTATTTTTAAAATTATATCCATAAATATTTTAATTTTAATCTCTAAAAGATAACGACTCAAGTTTTAAACATAACTTTATTACCATTATTAAACATAAGTGATACTGTATACTATCATCATCAAATATCCAATAAATGATTGAATTTCTCCAATTGTCTAATTTTTTAAATTAAAATTATTTTTAATGATTAAGCTACTAATTACTATTAACTAAGGTTAACATAGTCCTAAGAAGACTCAACAATCCTTAGTTTTTAAAAATAGAACATTCCTCAAAAGGCATCATAGAAATCTTCAAAAGCTTTTAAAACAGTTACATTTGATAAGAATTATTATACCCTTAAGCTATTAAAACCACTCCAACTAATACAAAGTGTTGTAAACTTAAGCTGTTAAAACCATCCCATCTAATATGAAATTATATAAACCTCACAAATAGTAAAAGATACAAATTTTTGGTAAATTGATCATCTTGTAATTTGAAAACCCTCAGAGAACTGGCTTTAGGTGAAACTAATTTTGAGAGCTAGTCTATATTTATTTAATTGGTGACCTATTATTTGGCAAACAAATATATTTCTGATTATACTGAGCTTTGTGTAACTGTCCAGTTATTTTCTTAGAAATAATGTATTGCTAGAAGTGGTAATGTTGGGTTAAGAAATGCATACATTTTAAAGAACTGTAATATGTATTGTCAAGTTAAAGATTGTATCATTTACCCTCTCATTCCAAGCCCAATGATTTCATTTTATGGTGAGGAAATTAAGAGTCCATAGAAGAGAGGGTTTTGTCCATAATTATAGGACCGTCAAGACTGGACTCAGCAGCCAGGCTTCCTGATTCAGGCTTCCCTGCACCTTCATTACCCTCCATGCTCTCTCTTCCAGGCAAGAGTCAAACACTCTTCAACTTCTCTGCTCTTGACTCCCAACTCACAGGTGTTGGAGCCCTCGTCTGCCTCTTTAACTGTCTTACACTCTGTTCTGGACTCACTCTAATAAATGCAGTGATTAAAACTGTATTGGTTTATTAAGGTTCCGCTAAACACAATTTGCTCTTTTTATGCATCTTTGTTTCAGAATCTCTCAGTATCTTAGCTTTACGTTTTTACGCTACATCTCCATGTTACAGCTAACTACATAACCCCTGGGTCTTTCTGCTGCTACACATATGTCTTACAGCAAATAATAAAGAAATGGTTTCAAACCAGACAGAGACATTAGCAACCATAGGTAAATTAAAATTTATCAGACTTTGATCACAAAAGCATAAAGAAAAATTAAGAAAGAGGAAAGCAGCCATACTGCACTGTATCTCTCTTTTGGCGGGAGGGGGAGGCTTTTTAAAATTAATCTTTTATTGATACAATTCACATACCATAAATTCGCCCTTTTGAAGTGGACAATTCAGTGGTTTTTAGTATATTTGTGAGGTTGTAAAACCTTTACCACTATCTGATTCTAGAACCCACTACATCTTGTGTGGAGCAGGCTTGTAGAATCTACACCCTGCGATTCAGCTGTACAAAAAACAGAAAGAAGAGGAAAGGCTTCATGTTCTCTAACTCTCCCTCCTCAGCCCTCTGAAGAGCAGCAGGTGGGAAAATAGCCTTAAGTTTACTAACAGAGTTTGAATCTTTTCCATCAGAGAGATGGAAAAATAGTCTCTTTTCCATCATAACTCCAATTCTTTAAGAAAAGAGCGTACATAGTCCTTCATGTTTCCTCTTCTGCCTCTTTCCAACGTGGTATCTAAGTAGATAAACAGGGTTTCTGTTGTGCTATTCGGGGAGAAAGAAGCCACAGATTCTCTCCATGGGCTTTGTATGCTGACACATGACTGGGCACTGCTGATTTGGGGGGATGTTATACTGACAGCCACCCCGAGAGTGAACAGATCACATCAGGACACTTGGAAACTTCTGGATCCCCTGAAAACCTTCACCAGGCTGAGTTAGGGGAGCCTCAAGGCAGCCTCCCGCCGTTTTGTCTTGACCTCCTTACCGTCATGCTTCACCCTGTGGGAGATGGGAAGCAAGGAGCAAAGCGGACCCTCCTTCAGACCTGGAGCCTCCTCCAGGCTGGGTCTAGGGATGCAGACCTGTAACTATCTAGATATTCTTAAAGCCACTTCCCGCCCCACCTGCCTTTCCCAGTTGGCCCTTAATAGTAAAAGTGGATGGGGGATGGCAGGCCCCTTGGACACAGGTTCTATCCCAGTCTTACTCTTGCTAATGCTCATTCAGGCTTCTTTTTCTCACTTCTTGTAAATCAAGAAGTACTTCTTATAAATCACATCCCCCTTCCTTCTATGGGGAGCTTGATGCCTCAGCCTTAGTCACAGACTGTAGATGATAGCCATAAAACAAACTGGAGGTGATACCCATACCACACAGCGGCTCTGTGGTCTGAGTTGGCAAGGACTTGCTCTTGATATGGAACCCAGAGGAGACCTAGGAGCTAGAGATTACCAAATACCGAAACGACGCTGCCTTCATCACCCCCAGACACTGTTCCTGTTACAGGCGGTATCTAAACCTTAGGGAGGGCCTTATTTTAGAGGCTGGTCAAATAAGAAAGTCAGGCTCTGGTGCCAGGCAGACCTGGTTACCAGCTTACCAGCTGTGTCAGCATGGCTTTCTGAGAGATTGTATAGAGGCAAAATGTCGAGAATGTTTGAAAATGATTGCCAGGGTATATAAGAAGAAAAATCTTTGTTGCCTAAGTAAAAAGAGTCTGGCTACACCCTTTTCAATTCTATCTCTTTCAAAAGGAATTTAGGAAAATTGACAAAAGAAAAGACAAGTACTTAAGTTAGGAATTGCTGGAGTTGATGTGGAGTTGTGTTCTGGCGCTCTCTCCTCTTCCACGGCCTGGGGCTCCCTGACCCCCTTTCTCTCGGACAGGTAGTTTGGCGAAAACTTGGCAACTCCTCCGTACACTTTGCTTCTCTGAAAAAGTCTCTAAGGTAAAGGAAGAAGGGAAACAATGAAACGGTGTCTAAAGGGTTCTGTTTGGGCGGGCAGAGTCCATCTCTTGAGTTAAATAACCGGCACTGGAAGGCACGTGTGGGAGCCGGAGGGCGTCAGTTTAGGGATGGATTCCTATGAATGATCCTTGAACCAGACTTGACCTACTTTTGAAGCTCAAGATCACTTTTGTTTGGGCTCTTTACCACCCATCTCTGTGTCCTTGGGGCTTCCTTTCTCTTTCTCTTGTCTTTCTAAGCTCCCTGATTCAGAAAACTCTTGTGGAGTTGGAGCTCCCTCCACAGACAGGCAGCAAGGCCTTGGATGGGTAAAGAAGGGCAGCTTTGAAGCGAAGGGCCAAGTTCCAGTTTTACCGAAGACTTTTGATAACCTGGCACCAGTGCATCTCTGGGCTTTGCTTTCCTGTGTGTGCAATGCCAGGCACAGAGGAGGCCATGACACGCTCTTCCCTTTTCTCCCCTACCTCCTTGTTCTCCTACCACCATAGACATTTCTGGTTACTCCAGAATGACCCCTGATATTGCCAAGTCAGGCAAGAACAGGTCAGTGAAAGGAGGAAGACTTCGGAGCTCCCGCTGAGCCTCTGGATGAGAAATTCACTGTTGCTGGGAAAACTCAATGCAAATGCAAGCATTCAGTTTGTGGTGAATTAAAAAAAAAAAAAAGTTTTTATTTTTTTTTTGGTGGCTGCTGGAATAAAGGCAGAAAATGCATGAGTCATAATAAAAACAAAACATGGTACCAACACAGTTTCTTTTGTAGCTCTTTGTAAAGGCAAGAAATTTAGGTTCTGAGGGGTTACATTCTAGTAACTTTGTTTTTAAATTTTAAGATCTAGGGTTGTGTGAAATAGTTGTTAAAACATGGATTCAGATTTCATGGGGGGGGAGCAGCAGCCAATTTCCTATTTTTGATTTCTCTAAGCTCTGATGACATGAGAAATTAGTGATTTTAAAACCTTCATGTGGCAGACAAGGAGGTGAATTTGTATAGACTTCAGATCGAAATGTAATATCTATGATGGAATACCTTTTACACTTATGAAACCTATGATGAAAAACAAAATATTACCCAAAATGTATGTTCTATCCAAACTCAGGAACCTCTTTCATGGCACCATTTCTCTCCCCACTCCTTAACTACAGAGTAACACATACATCTGCATTCAGGTCATCATGCAATACAGAAGTGCCCAGCAGAGTGACGTGGCATATAGGGTACCTTGCCCAAAAGGGGCGGGGAGAAAATGTCCATTTATACAGTACAGGTAGCCCAAGTGCCAGCCTGAGGCTGAGGTGGGAGATGTGTTTCTACTCCTCCCTCTTTGGGGAGGGGCAGGGTGTCCTTGTGCATCTCATCATGGAGTTGTTTCTCCTCCAGTGTTGGAGGAAAAACTGGCATTTGGACCGCATTTCTGTATTTGACAAACATGTATATAGCTCTTACTGTGTGCTGTTTTTAGTACTCTTCTAAGCACTTTACAAATATTAACTAATTTAACTCATTTAATCCTCAAAACAACCTAATGAGCGAGATAAGGTTATGTCTATTTTCCAGAATGAAACTGAGTTACAGAGAGGTTAGGCAACTTGCCCCAAATCACACAGCTAATAATTGATGGACCCAAGATTTGAGTTCAGCAATCTAACTGCACAGTCTTGACTCGAAAATATTTTGCAAATTGTAGTATCTTCCTTAGGAATTTTTAAGAGATATAAATTGATTGATATATATAAAACTTTTTCAGTCATTAATGATTGGTGGTCAAGAATGTCCAAATTATGCCCATCTCTCTTTTTAGCCCACCCCACCCTCATAATATGTCAGTTTGACCTGATTTAATGAACCATCCTTTATTGATGGGGAAATCCTTGTGCCCCTGTGCAAGTGTGTCTAAAAAAAGAAATCCTCTAAAAGTTCTCACCATAAAAACAAACAAACCAAAACCTGATAACTATGTGAAGTGATAGATGTGTTAACTAACCTTCTTGTGGTAATCATTTCGAGATATATACATATACCACAGCATCACATTGTATACCTTAAACTTACACAATGTTATATGTCAATTATATCTCAATAAAGCTGGTGAAAACAAAAAAAGAACAAATCCCCCAGAAGTGGAATTCCAAGTGGACAGTTGCCTCTTTGTTGAGGAGATGGATAATCAATTGTAAGGCATTATTAGATCTTACCAAAGGCAGCAGGATGATAAACAAAGAGTCATAATTAGTCTTTTACCCAAGAGTCTGGTTTTTTGTTTTTGTTTTTTTCCTAAAGGATTTTAGTATTCTAAGGCCCTTGAATGAGGATGAGCCACCCCAGTGGATATTTTTTCCAATGAAAGAAATTTCTGGAAAGAAAAGTCATCAGCCTCCCATTTTCTGGATGTGTTGGTGGATGTCCCTTTGTGAGCAAAGGGTTGCCCAGCTATTTGTGTCTCTGTAGACCATCTAGTTGAGCTTGTGTGATGAACATCTCAGAGCTGAATTTGCATGTCAAACCCTCAGTTATTATTATTACTAACCCAAAGTCTCCCCATATAAAATATGCCTTCATTTACTGCTAAAAAAAAATCGAAGACTTTGCCAACTACGTCATCCGCAGCACTTTACATAAAGTCCATCATAAGAAACCTTAGACTCCTGGCTGGGGACTGGCTTTCCCGTGAAGAGCGTGGTCTACTTCCTCTTCCCCTGTTGAAAGCGCTGTGACTGTGCAGTGACAGCGAGGTGACTCACGCTGCCCCCTGGTCTTCCTGCCAGGAAACCTGCTACGGCAAATCTGTTAGCCACCATCTTACCACATTTGCATTTTCCTCTTTTCCTTGGCTGGAGTTTTCTGTTTTCATTTTATTAACCTCATTATTGTCTCTTTTGTTAAAGTATTCCAAATTCTTTTGAGAAAGAAGCAGGCTACAAAAATAATCTCATCATTACTAAGTAGATAAAACACAAGTTTCAAAGTAGCCATTGTATGGCAAAATGTAATAGCACAGACTTCAGGTTAGATTTGGCTAAAGCTGTGTGTGAATCCCAGTGCCACCATTCACTAGTGTTGTGACTTTGGGGATTTGGTCATTTAACCTCTCAGCCTCAGTTTACTCCTCTGAAATGTGGGATTAATGATACCTGGGTCATAGGGTTTCTTCAAGGATTAAATGAGGTGCTTAGAAAATTATAAATGTTTGATTAAAAAATGCTAAGGGGTCAATCATTGTAAGGGCTGGCCCAGTGGCATAGTGATTAAGTTTTCGTGCTCTGCTTCAGCAGCCCAGGGTTCGCAGGTTCGGATCCCGGGCTTGGACCTACACACCGCTTATCAAGCCATGCTGTGGCAGGCATCCCACATATAAAGTACAGGAAGATTGGCGAAGATGTTAGCTCAGGGCCAATCTTCCTCAGCAAAAAGAGGAGGATTGGCAGTGGATGTTAGCTCAGGGCTAATCTTCCTCACCAGAAAAAAAAAAAGAAAAAAAATACTAAGGTGTCAATCATTATAATGTGTAGCTCATATCACTTGCAAACATGTAACCACTTCCTCAGTTTTTGTTGGGGGTGCATTGTATTTTCTACTTTTCTGGTACCTTCACACAGCATAGGGAATTGCAAGACCTGGTGTGAGTTCGAGTTGTTCATTCCCACGTCACAAGAAGGAGCTCTTCCTTTTGTGCTGGAACGTGTCTGAACTGCAGGACCAGAAGGGACAGTAACTCCATTCGGGGTAGTATTGTAATTGTTTCCACCTACAGTACATACATTTGGTTCTCCACTATCCATGTCAATGGAGGGAGGGGAAAACGTGAAATAAGCATAAATAAATGATAATCGATGGACTATCACCACCCCTCACACATCCACCTGCTTTTCACTTTCTTCCTTCTTCCTTCCCACGGCCACTGCCCTGGGACAGTCGCCGTCATCTCTTTGTCTGGACCTCTTCAGAGGGCTGGTCTCGGATTTCCGCACTCCAGCTCTCTTCTCCCTCCTCCCTTCCTACAGAATTCTCTCTCGGAAGTAGAGATCTTTCATGTCATTTCCCTGGTTAAAAAAACTTTCCATCCCTGCTGAAATAAAGTCTGCACTGCTTGGCATGACATATAAATAACACCCTGCAAATACTTTCCTAATCTCATCTCCTGCCTTCACACACACACACACACACCAGGGGTTTCTAACATTTTGAACAAGTTTTTTGTATAAAGTTGTTCATAGTATCCTCTTATTTTCTCCCTCCTCCAACTTTTTATTTTGAAAATTCCAAATCTACAGAAGAAAAATGAAAGAATGACCTCACCTAAAATTGACTAATATTTTAACATTTTGCAACATTTGTCCCTCCCCCTGTTATCTTTTTCATTTTGGCTGAAGTGTTGAAAGTTGCAGGCACCGTGAGCCTGCATCCCTGCACACCTCTGCATGTGTCTCCTAAGACGCAGACATCGTCCTGCGTGACCACAGTACCATCATCACGCCTATAAAGTCTAACAATACCCAGGGCCAGCCCAGTGGCGCAGTCGTCGTGTGCTCCACTTCAGCGGCCCAGGGTTCACAGGCCCAGATGCCAGGCACAGACCTACACCACTCATCAAGCCATGCTGTGGTGGCATCCCACATACAAAATAGAGGAAGATGGGCACAGATGTTAGCTCAGGGCCAGTCTTCCTCACATAAATAAATAAATGAATAAATGAAACCTAGCAATTTCTGAATATCATGTTCAGACATATTGAGATTTCCCCAATTTTCCCAGCCGTGTGTCCTCCCCCCATCCAGGATTCATTCAAGGCTCACACATCGTGTCTCTTTAGTCTCTCTTCATATGGAATAGTTTGTTCCCTCACTCCTCCCCCTGTACTTTTTGAAGTGTCCAGGCTAGTTGTCTTTAGCGCACATTATGGATTTGATCATTTTTGTTCATCTAACCTCTGTGTTTCCTATAAACTAGAAATTAGTCCTAGTGGTCTCTGTCTCTCTGTGTCTTGTACAAGGACTGATGCAGATCTCTCCTCCCTTCCTTTTCCTTGGCCCCCTTTAGCAAGAGCGGTCTGATGAGCATGTGGGAAGCCCTGAGTGCCGTAGCCAGCGCTGCTTGATCCCTTCATTCTTTCCCTAAATATTTTGGAGCCCCTGCTCTGCAAAGGCACTGTTTTAGGTGCTGGGAAAACTGCGGTGAAGAAACAGGTGGGCAGCCTGCCTCCTCTGCTTGCATTCTGTTGGGGAGCTGATCATAAATAAGCCAACATGGAATGGGATGTCAGTCATAGTAAGAACAGTAAGAGTGTACAGCAAGACGGCTGGGCAGAGGGAGGACGTTTTCAATAGGGTGGTTAGTGAAGACCTGTCTGGGGAGGTACCATTTGTGTAGAGATCTAGAAAAAAGAGAGAGCTAGAGAGAGAGAGAGAACTGGAGAGAGAGGGAGAGAGAGGTGAAGACAGACCTGGAGGAAGCGGTGAGGACCTGGCCGGCGGCCCGGTGCGGGAGTCCCCGGCGTGGGGGGTTCCTGTGTCCCGGTCGCCGGCGTCTGGTCGGGGCGCGCGTCAGTGGGATGGGGGTGGGGGCGGGGTGTGCGGTCGGGGGTACCCTGCAGGGCCCCTATCCGGAGCTCTCTGTGTGCTCAGGAGGCCAGGCTGGGAGGCCTTTTGCAGTACCGTGTTGCCATGTTCCCCCTTTTAGACAGCACCATTTTAATGGCTTATCAGTTAAACAGCTTTTTTGGAGAATGGGAGTCGGGGGTGGGGGCTGGTGAAAAAAGAACCCGCCTGTTTATTTACAGATCAACTCTAAACCCATCTCGCTTATTTACAGATCAACTTTAAAGCCCATCTCCATTTCAGAAACTTGAGCACATGAAAAAAATGTGCTGTTTTGAATCAAAGTACTTGCTTCCCCTTTATTTTGGGAACTACAGCTCGCTAGTTTCAGAAAGAGGTGTGACTGCCCTTTAGAGGCTTGTACTTCAACTAATGAAATGATAAACAAGTGGAAGGTCGCAGACTCACTGGAGGCCTGAGGAGCGAAACCGTGCGGCGTGGGTGACAGTTTAGAGACAAGCTCTTGAGATGTCTTGGAACAGTTCCTCTTCAGGACGTTTTCCCTAATTCCTACCACCCCCCTTCCCCAAGCTCTAAATCATCTCTCCTTCCTCTAAAGGTCCAGGCAGTGGTCCCCAAATAGCGGTGCTTCAGAATGACACAGATCATATGGGACTGCCTTGCCCTCACTGGGCCCCTAGAGAATTTCCTGGAATGTGTCCAGGGAATCTGTTCTGTTGAGTCTGGATGATTCTGGTGTTCCTTCAGGTGTGGGAGCCACTGCTCTACAGGGCCTTCTAATGGAGCTCATAACAGATTTTGCTTTGTTTTTAGTGTGTAGATTTGACCGTGAGGCTATACTGTAAGGCAAGATTCATAACTGATTTCAATTTTTAAAATCATCTTTTTAGCCCCAGCGTGCTTTGTGTGGTGCTCTGCACATCCTAGTATTAGCTGAATGAGCGAATCAAAGAGTTTAGCCTTTAGAAGCAGGGTTATGTCATTCTGCACTGGTGAAGCATAAGCCCCTTCTGTCCACGTTCTGCCTCCGAAATCTTACGCACAGTCGTGGAGTGTGATGCCATCATTTGTGTCTCTGGCTCCGCCATCTCTCCTGGTTTCCACACTCACTTGTCTTACTGGGAAGCCTATTGGATTTGATCATTTGGATGTTCCTACAAGCATCTTTTCTCCCATTCCTGGGTCTTCTCTTTTATTTCCAGCCTTGGTGAAGGCCACCACCATTTTCCCAGGCCTAGAGCCACACTCACCTGGAGCAGCCTTCTATGCATTCTAGCTCTCAGTCATGCTTGCCTTTGACTCCTTGAGCCCCTTCGCTTTGCCTTGCACATTGTGTCATTTGTCTTTGGGGTAAAAAAATAAACAACTCCTGAGCATTCGCCCAAGGTTTACCTCCCCCTCCAGCCCCACTCCTGGCCTTCCCTACTTGCTCCCTGACTAAAGGGTTTCACATTGTAGAAGTGGTTCCCTGAAGGGATCCGCTTGAACTAGTTCTCTGAAGGAGTGAGATTGACTAGTTGCCTGAAGGGGCCATGTTCTCTCAGGGTCAGTACTTTGCGTGTGAAGTTCCTTCTCCCTGGAATCCCCTCACTGACTTTACCACCTGGCTGACATCCCTCCCAGGTTGACTCACAGAGCGTTTCCTTCAGGACACTTCCCCTGACCACTTCCTTTTCCTCTTGTCTGAGTTAGATGTCCTTTCCTAGGTCCTCTGCATCCTCTGTCATTGACTGGTCACATTGTACTGTAATTTTAATTCACACATATTTGCCACAAGAAGATGAGCATCTTTAGAGCAGGAATTATGTCTTGCTGACATAAAATTGATGCTCAATAAATAGTTGTTGAATGAATGAATGAACAAGCAAACTGGTTTGTGAACAGTATCCACATTTGAGTGTGTTAAACTATCTACGATAAAGAATAAAAGTACGTTCTTTTTACTCTTCGTTAATGGAGGGATTTTTGGTGGCTTGAAGCCAGTTCTCAAATGGTAAAACAATGTCATTGCTTTTATATTCCAACAGGAAATATGGGATGTATAAAATCAAAAAGGAAAGACAATCTGAATGACGATGGAATAGATTTGAAGACTCAACCAGTACGTAATACTGACCGAACTATTTATGTGAGAGATCCAACGTCCAATAAACAGCAAAGGCCAGTAAGTAGATAGTCTCAGGGGAGAATTCCCACAGCAGGATCAAAGCATGGCTGCGTAATTTAAACACCAAATCTGTAACATGTGCATGCAAAAAATCACGTCAATTACTTGGGCCTCAATTTTTGATATGCTTCGTAACTCAATCCTTTAAAGAGCTTGTAAATTTTAGGGATAACCAGGCCACTTATTGTCCATTAAAGGGGCCTTTGGTCACCTTCTTATGTGTGGAGAAAAATCATCTTTCATATTACTGGAGCAAAGACCCACTCTTTATATATAAAGATCTACCTATCTAGCCGAGTTTGTGTGAATTAGGACAGGTCGTGAGATTAGTGCAGTGCTCTGGAAGCAGAAGGGAATGCTGGATTCAAGTCAGAGCTAAAATAAGTAATAGCTAATATGTCCTTTGGCATATCATACTTTATCGCATCTTTTCATTCTTCAATTCAGAATAGTACAGATACTGAAGTTGTCGTGACTTATTGTAGAGAATTAGAAGATTAAGAAAAAACATAGCTAAAAAACTGTGCCCTAACCTTGGACACATATCTGTACCAGAAATTTTATATGAATGATGTGCCATTTGATGCATTTTGGAAATACTTGGCAAAGGAGGAACTATTATCACATTTCATGGAAAAGAGGAGCAGACTTTGGATAATTACAACCTTAAGTGCACTTTATTTCAGATCTTCTATCCTTTCCATATATTCTCTCACTATCTTATACTATATATATATATATATATATATATATATATATATATCTTCCCATAGCCTGGTTTTTCTGGAATTCCTCATCATTTAAGCTGGAAACAACTTATTCCAGGTTAGCCCAAATGCCTTTAGTAAGAGTTTTCAGAGTTTCTCTAGTCTGACATGTTTTCAAATGCCTTGGCCTTCTAGAAGTGTGTTCTGTTACCAAGCCCTTCTGCCAGCCCTCTCCCCCACTGTCCCCATTATCCTGCAGGTATGATGTATGTCAGAGTCTCATGTCATTGAAATTGATAAGTCACCATTGGCCTTCTTACAAAGAAGTGGAAATGAAGAGTGAATACATTATGCTGTTAATTATCAGACATGATATTTCTAGATAGGTAAATTAACATAGTAATTTTGTTTATGGAAACTCAAAATGTATATTGTTAATAGCTTTAATAATTTAGTGATAATAAATACATATAATATTTAAAAACACATTATATAAATAGGTATAGATGTAGAATTATATTATATAAATATTATTAATAGAAAATAAAATGATGTAAGGAATTGGAGTCACAAATAGTTTTCTTATAATAGACTTCAAAGATCTCATAAAAAGTTTCTGGCTTTTCCTGGTATCACATATTCGATTTTATATGCTTTAAAACCCAAGTTTGTTTGTTTTTTTTTTAAATGATGAACAAAGATGTCCTTTATTTAGAAAAGCAAAGGAAAATAGTACAGACTTACACACCGTTTTTCCTCTTATTAAGAGTAAAAGAGGTTAAAAATTAAATTAGAAAGCAGAAGTAATCAATGTGTTTGAAATCTTTCCATTCCCTCCTGTGTACCGTTAAGTGTGTTAGTCTGTGCCTTTTGTGGGCACCGGTGATCCTGTTTCCTGAGCCGGTTAGTTTGGCTTTATTCCATGGCCATAGGTAACAGTCTCCTCTCTGGCCAGATGTGCCAAAATGCACACCCTGCATTGATTACAGAGGGGTCTGATGAGACAGTGAGGCCGAACTGATGCAAATTCAACAACACTCTAAGGAAAAGACAGTGTAAAGAAAAAGAGTTATGGTAGCTGAAATGCACATATTTGTTTTGGTCTTATAAAAAGTGTATTAAAACATTTGTAAATTAAGGACCTTTGATATTTGAAAATCAGCTTGCTGCTTTCAAAATGATTTAATTGGTTTCTCATCTTCTAATTATTTCCTCTAAATCATTTAAAATTGAGCATACATCCTAATTATGCAAATCTAAATGATTTAAAAAATCAGTATAAAACTTCTTGAAGTAAGTATTGAAGGATAACACGGACGCATAATTTTCTGATGCCAGAAAATATAGTAATCTCCCTCCACCAACCTCACAATTAGAGATTTTATGGGCTGACTTTCATCAGAAATTTAAATTTCAGTACAAACTGTTTTGGTCCCATTCCATTAAATCACTTCAATCAAAGAGAAAAGTTTCAGGATTTGTGGGTATAGGCCTCTGGCAGGACCTTCCTTAAAAGGGGCCCAAGAGGTCTTATATATCCTCCCCATGGTCACTAAGAGAAAAAGGAATTTGATTTAGAAGTTAAATGAGGTGGCCTTTGTGCCACCAGACCCTTCCTGATAATTCACCTCCCAACTAAAAGAACAAGGGATGCCATCTGTCCCCATGCCGGCGTCAGGGTCAGCCATAGAAAGCCTAGATTGGTTAAGACTTGTTCTCAGCTGCTAGTGACAGAGTCCCGACTACAGTTCTTAAAATAAGTCTGGGAAATGTGGAGATCAGCAGTTCTGGACCGGGGTGGCAATTCCACAAAGTCACCAGGGCCTCAGACCACTTGCATCTTTTGCTCTACTGTCCCCGGTGTCTGGTTTCCATGGCTCCTGAGCCTCCAGCCTTCACCTGTTTCTAGACAGAAAGAAGAGGGCAAGGGAAAAGGAGAGCCGGCCCCAGAGCCCACACAACTGTTTTGCTTATAGATACACTCCCTGCCCCCATCTGTATAGAATGCTAGAGAATCTGGAAGCATAGTCATTTAGCTTGGCAAGTTGCCACCCCAAATAATATTAGGGTTCTGTTATCAAAGCAGAGGGAGAATGATGATTGGGTAAGCCTCTAGCAGCCCGTGCCTAGAGCCCTGTTCATTTCCTGCCACTGCAAGCAAATGACCCTTTTGAAGGAAGAGCCATTTCACTGAGCTATGAAGGCCGAGACTGGCTTACAGAATCTTTTCTCTGTATGCCTCTTATTTCTGGCTTGATAAATTAGCAAATCTGAACCTCATTTGCTACTGTTACAAAAATGATATAACCTACAACATGAATGTGAGTAAGAAAAGCTAAACATAAAATTTTTTTATAACAAATATTCTCTCCTAGGTTTCAGAGTCTCAGCTTTTACCAGGACAGAGGTTTCAAACTAAAGGTATGTTTTCATAGCAACGTGGTAGTTTCTTTTCTTTATTGTTAGAGACTCTATAAAGTAGTTGCCCTGGGTGTTTTTATTTATTTGATTATTGTGGAAAAATACACATAACATAAAATTTACCATTTTAACTGTTTGTTTTTTTGTGAGGAAGATCAGCCCTGAGCTAACATCTGCCAATCCTCCTCTTTTTTTTTTTTTTTTTTTGCTGAGGAAGACTGGCCCTGGGCTAACATCCATGCCCCTCTTCCTCCACTTTATATGGGACACCGCCACAGCGTGGCTTGACAAGCAGTGTGTCGGTGCGCGCCCAGGATCCGAACCGGCGAACCCCGGGCCGCCTCAGCGGAGCACGTGCACTTAACTGCTTGTGCCACCGGGCAGGCCCCTATTTTAACCATATTTAAATGTACAGTTCAGTGGCATTAAGCACATTCACATTATTGTGCAACCATCACCCCCATCCATCACCAGAACTTTTTCATCTTCCCAAACTGAAACTCTGTCTCCATTAAACACTAACTCCCATCCCTCTCCCCAAGCCCCTGGCACCACCATTCTACTTCCCGGCTCTATGAGTTTGACTACTCTAGGAACCTCATATAAGTGGAATCATAAAATATTTGTCCTTTTGTGTCTGACTTATTTCACTTAGCATAATGTCTTTATGGTTCATCCATGTTGTAGCATGTGTTAGAATTTCTTTCCTTTTTAAGGCTGAATAATATTCTATTCCATGTATCTACCACCTTTTCTTTATCCATTCATTTGTCACTAGACACTGGGTTGTTTCCACCTTTTGGCTATTGTCAATAATGCTGCTATGAACATGGGTGTATCATTTCTTAAATATAAAGTTGGAACTAATATAGCTGTAGGTCTGTGTGATTTGAGATAACAAACACTGTACTCGGTGTGTACGGCGTGTTACTGTCTGTGGACCATGGTAGGCCCTGAGCCCCACTAGGGAGGAAGCACATGTCGTTCTTTCCAGTTGCCCCACTCTCCAGCCCATCATCTCATTGTTTTGGGCCTGATGAGGATGTGTTAAAAGGTTTCTGCTGATGGGTTCTTAAAGGTCTTTGCTTGCGTTCTTCATTTTTAGATCCAGAGGAGCAGGGAGACATTGTGGTAGCCTTGTACCCCTATGATGGCATCCACCCGGACGACTTGTCTTTCAAGAAGGGAGAGAAGATGAAAGTCCTGGAGGAGTAAGTGCACCGAGCGCACTGGGCCTGCTGCTCCTTCCCTCAGGCGCTGAGGCCGGCACACTGTCCCCCTCATTTTGCTTCCAGTAGCACAGTGATAGCCAGACCCCCCTCTTGTGGTGGGCATGTGGCCCCAGCCTCCTTGCTGCCAGGAGGGCTTTAGGAGTGAAAGGAGTAGGGCCGAAGGAATTTTCTCTTAGATTTGGCTGTGAGCACTCTCCAGGAGGTTTCCCTTTGAAGACAGACACGAGTTTCTGTCTTTATCTGTCTCTGCCACCTTAAGAAGTTCAGGTCTGTGTGGAATTTGCATATTATTTTAAATGCCATTTTTATTTTGTTATATTACTCAATTTCAGACTGGGTTTATGGGCCCAACTTGGTTTGATTTATAAGGACCCTGTGCTGAAGCAGCAGTCATCTTGGAAAAGCCCTTGCTCAGCAGTGTGGCACTTCTGTGACACTTCTGTGAAGACACTGGAACATCCTCGTTTCCTGACCCCTGCATGCTGACTCACAGACCTGTGACCCTAGGGGCTCAGGACAGTACCGAGAATAAGGAACTCCAAGTGTCTTAGTTCTAGCTTGCTTTCCCTACTAATCTCACATGCATTGTCACCCTGGCCTGTCAACAAGGGTTAGAGGAGGGAGACCCCTTATTAAGTTTAAGGCGTTAAGTGGTTGAGAGCAGTTGTCACTTACTGGCTTACTGGTTGACCGTGAACTTGGGCCTAATTCTGGCCCTGCCACTTGATAGCTGTGTGACCTTGACAAGTCACTTCAACTCTGTACCTTAGTTTCTTTGCTTATAAAATGGGAACAACAATACATGTCATGGGGTTGACATGAGGATTACATGTGTATGCATACAGACAAGGATCCCATCTGCATGTGAGAATTTGGCGGGGAACATAGTTGAGGTTCGTAGGGCCCATCCATTCCTGCCTCCTTCACTGGCCCTAGCCTCCTCCTGGCTCCATGCTGAGGGCAAGAACGTGGTGATGAGGCCTACCTGCTTGGAATTATTTTATGGTTTTCTATTTCTTTTTTCCATGGTGTCCATCTATGGAAACTAGATGTTTTAACAAAGGCGTTTATAACACGGGAATTTTGGATCATTATTCCCTTGGCTCCCATTTATATCAGGACCCTAAGGCATGTCTTAGATAACCTGGGGGAAGTTACAAACATTTTGCTTCTGCAAGGTGGGAGCCATTTTCACCAACTCTTGTTTGTGTAGCCCTGAGCACAGTGACCCACATTTCAGTTGTGAGGCTGTTTTCCTTTGCTTCAGGCTCTAAACATATTTTTGTTTCAGCAAGGGGAGTGAATTTTCCCACTGGATTCTGGGTTCCAGGGATCTTCCCCACCCTCCCCCTCACAAAAAAACCAAACATCTTAAGACAATTGCTATTGTATTTCTTGAGTCATTGGACACAAACACTTTCTGATGTGTGTTTCTGTTCCAGGCATGGAGAATGGTGGAGAGCCAAGTCCCTTTCCACAAAGAGAGAAGGCTTCATCCCTAGCAACTACGTCGCCAAAGTCAACACTTTGGAAACAGAAGAGTGAGTCCTTGCATGTTGTCATCTTGATGGTTTTCTTTGCTGCATTGAATTTCTTGTTCATTTTTATCTTTTCCTTCCCTGGAGCATAACACCCGTGAAATGTTACAATGTCTCCTCAGGTGGTTTTTCAAGGATATAACCAGGAAAGACGCAGAGAGGCAGCTGCTGGCACCCGGGAACAGTGCTGGAGCTTTTCTCATCAGAGAAAGTGAAACATTAAAAGGTAAGAAGTGGAGGCCGGCCTGGTGGCGTAGTGGTTAGAGATCCGCATGCTCTGCTTTGGTGGCCTGGGGTTCGCGGGTTCGGATGCCAGGCACGGACATATACCACTCATCAAGCCATGCTGTGGTGGTGACCAACATACAAATTAGAGGAAGATTGGCACAGATGTTAGCTCAGGGCTAATCTTCCTCACCAAAAAAAAAGGTAGGAAGTGGCTGAAGGCCTCTTATAAAACAATTTAGGAAATCATTCTTAGAAACTGTTCTAGAATTCTTTTTAAAAAGGTATATTACGTTCTGGTAGTGGAAGTTTTATAGTTTGATAACAAATAACAAACTCAAATTATTAGGTTTGCTACTGAAAGTAACGTAGAAAGCAAAATAATTATGGTGATTTCTTACCACGCTTTATGTTTCCTGAGCCTCTTACATTATTGTTTACAGTAAATCTTGAAATTTTAAGAGAATGAAAATCAGAATAACCTTTCAATTCAGCGAAAAATAAAAAAGCTATCATGAAGAAGGAAAATGGCATGTTGTAAGCTTCATAGCAAACAAATGCTAGCTTCATTTGTCAAGTAGACTTTTTATAGGACTTTTAAAATTATACACTATATACATAATTTATGTTTTACATATTTTTATGGCAAAACGTGTACCACACCGTTGTGTAATACAGATCTTATTTATAAAATATAAGTGTAATCTTGCTCTTGTTCCCTTACAGGAAGTTTCTCTCTGTCTGTCAGAGACTATGACCCTGTGCACGGTGATGTCATTAAGCACTACAAAATTAGGAGTCTGGACAATGGCGGTTATTACATCTCTCCACGAATTACTTTTGCCTGTATCAGTGACATGATTAAGCATTACCAAAGTAAGTAAAAACTGAAGGTCCGACAAGACAAAATATGTTTATTATGGTAAGTATATGGTGTCAGACACTCTTATATTAAAATTTTTATGCATCATATTTCTTTGTATAAAGTTGGAGGATCATCTTCTAGAATTGATTCTAAATTAATCTACAATTAAATATACATTCAAAGTTAGATTTAATCTTTGTGAATAATTATCTCAGTCTTTCCTACCTAGTCCATGCTGTTTGACAGTTAGTGTTCCAAAATTATGAAGAGAAAAATGAATGTTATTTTTGCATAGTGTGTGTTTTTACAACTTATCTTTATCTGGAATAGGAATGCAGATTTGCAGATCTGTGTCTTTGTGTATATGTGTATGTATTTGTAAAAGAAATACATACTCTTGGTAAAAAAAAACGGAAATAACAACAAAATATTTAGAAGTGGCAAGTCAGTGGTCCTCCGTCTCTAATGCGCTCTCAAGCCGTGTTAAGCTGTACCTGTGACCAGCCTTTAAGTTCATTCCCAGTGTGAATGAACCAAAGTCAGTCGTAGTGGGCAGCTGTTGTTACTGCTTATTTCTACAACCTGCTCTAAGGAATACACATTATAAAATTTGCTTAGGTCTCAAAATATGGAGAGAGCAAGGTACACCAGATTTTGTAGAATCCTCCCTCCCTCCCTCCATCATCCCCATTCATTTATTTGTCTGGCATACGTGTTGAGTGCTGGTGGCGCTCTGGCCCTGTTCTGGGGCCAGGAGCCCCCTGGTGACATGGCCAAGGCCCCACCGTTGTGCCCTGAGGCACTTATCGTGGGCTCAGTAATCTGAAACTACATTTTATGAAGTATGACAACCTGTCAGCCTTTGTTTATCTGTTGTTTGTTGTTTTTGTTTTTATAGGTTAACAGTATTAATGAATAAAATCAAGTATGTCTTAAATTATCTTTCATTTAAGAATTTCAAAAGTCATGATCACGCAAAAGATACCCCATAAGCATTTTAGGTTCGTAGACTTTGACAAGTTGGAAATTATAAGACTGGTAGTCGAAACTTCTCTATAAATACTGGTAAAATACCAAGCATGACATTTCTTAACCTTTATTTTCTCTTTGAAATTAGAACAGTCCGACGGCCTATGCAGGAGACTGGAGAAGGCGTGTATCAGTCCCAAACCGCAGAAGCCGTGGGATAAAGATGCCTGGGAGATCCCGCGGGAGTCCATCAAGCTGGTGAAGAGGCTCGGTGCTGGGCAGTTCGGGGAAGTCTGGATGGGTGAGTGTGTGGCTCTGGAGCCCAAGTCCACTCTGGGGGGCTAACAGGAGAAGTAAGGGCTCCAGCTAATTTCTGTCACTTTTCTCAGCCAAACACTAAACTGTGTCAGAAGCATCACTTCTTTTGCTTTTCTCTGTCCACCTTATGCCAAGAACTGGCCTGCAGAATTATTTGATAAGACTCTTCTTCTTCATTGTGACTTAGTAATTCTCTTTCAGAGTGAACGTTTATAAGGAGGAGGGCAGTGGGTATTTATCCTGATTGTTCTGTCTGCTCTTTCGTGATTCTCTCATCATCAGATTCTCTGGACATGCAATTGAAGTGCAGGAACCTTGCTTCCATCTCAGGGAAAGCTACACTTGGGTTTAGGACCATCCTTACTAGTGGGCTTCATAGGGAGCCTCACAGTTATTGCAATTTCACACCAGGAAGGTTTCTAAAGATGTTCAAAGTGCTGTCATTAATGAGTCCCTCCTTATCATTACCTGCTGCCTTCTCAGGCTGGCAAGAGGTGACCAAAATTATAGCAGTGGCTTTCTCCAGAGGATTCTTTTTGCCCATGAGTCTTTTCTCAAGTTTTTATAGTGAATGTGAATTTCTTTTACTTTTGCAATAAGAATAAAAAAATTTTTTTTTACAGAGCATCGTGTTCTCTTCATGGTTCTAATTGAAAACGCAGTTTTCTGGAAATTTCTGGAAAAGATAATGCGTTAGGTCATATACACTTTACTGGATCACTTTTTCTATGCCAGCTTTGTGTGAGTGAGAGCAAACGTGATTTCTGAAGAGAAGAAGGGGTAGACAGATTTCAAACACTGTCCAGCCCCTGCCCAGAGGAAACTAAGACTCTTGCAGCCTGTGGCAGCCATGTGTCATTTCCCTTCCCCACCCAGCAGTCTGTGAGGGAGAGGTTTGTCCTCTAAAATCTTGGCCCCTCAGATCACAGCTTTGCCCACGTTCTCCTGTTGTTGCTGCTGTAGCCCAAGTGTCTTTTAAATATGGCAGATACTGATCCAGCATGTAATTAATTCTTATCGCACGTAAGTCTTTGTGAACATATTTACAGAATTTGGGTAAATTATAATTACATAACCTCATGTTCTTCATTGTGGTTGGAGTATTTCAGAGCCAGTCGGCAGTGCGTATCAGGCATTCTGTTTCCATTCCAGTCAGCAGATTTGTGGGTGCGAGCGCTTCCTCTAGATGTGGTCTCCTCTCATTCGCACTCTGTGCCTAGGTCATAATATTGCCCCCTCCTTTCTTTGTCTGCTCTTTCCTTTTTTTTTTTTTTGTGAGATCAGCCCTGTGCTAAGATCTGTCAATCCTCTTTTTTTTGCTGAGGAAGACTGGCCCTGGGCTAACATCGTGCCTGTCTTCCTCCACTTTATATGGGACGCCACCACAGCATGGCTTGCCAAGCAGTGCGTCGGTGCGCACCCGGGATCCGAACTGGTGAACCCCGGGCCGCCGCAGCGGAGCATGCACACTTAACCGCTTGCGCCACCGGGCCAGCCCCCTCTTTCTTTCTTTTTTATTGAGGTAAAATTCACGTAACATAAAATCAGTCATTTTAAAGTGAACAATTCAATGACATTTACTACGTTCAGATTCTTGTGCAACCACCACCTCTAACTAGTTCCAAGATATTTTCATCACCCCAAAAGGAAACACTGTACCCATTAAGCAGTCATTTCTCACTCCCTCAGTAGAACGGCAACCACCATTCTACTTTCTGTCTCTATGAATTTGACTACTCTAGGTAACTCATGTAAGTGGAATCATATATTATTTGTCCTTTTGGGACTGGCTTATTTCACTTAGCATGTCCTCAAGGTTCACCCATGTTTTACCAGGTGTCAGAATTTCATTCTTTTTTATGGCCAAATAATATTCTGTTGTATGGATATACCACAGTTTGTTTATCAATTTATCTGTTGATGGACATTTGGGTTGTTTTCACCTTTTGGATATTATGAGTCATGCTGCTATGAACTTTCATGTACAAATTATTGTGTGGACAAATGTTTTCCTTTCTCTTGGGTACATACATTCTTTTAGGAGTGGAATTGCTGGGTAATGTGGTAATTCTATGTTTAACTCTTTGAGGCGCCATCAAGCTGTTATCTGCTCATTTTAAAAAAACATGCCACCTTCCTTTTTTCCCCTGAGGTATTTGTATGTATTTCTTAATATATATATTTTTCAGATCCACAGAATAGGGACAGGAATAGTGTAATAAACATTGTATACCCTTCACCTAGATTCACCAGTTAATATTTTGCTATATTTGCTTTATCTCTTTTATACATATACACACACGTATACATACATATTTTATTGTTGTTGTTGTTGTTTTTGAACCACTTGAGAGTAAGGTGCAGACGTGATGACTCTTCACCCAAAGATCACATTCAGGAAATTTAACATTGATACATACTACTATCTAGTGTAGAGTCTATATTCGAATTTCCTTAATTGCCCAATAATGTCCTTGTCGCTATCTAGGATCATGTATTTGCCTTGAGATGACATGCCTTTAGTCTCCTTTAATCTAGAACAGTCCCTTGGCCCATCTTCATCTTTCACGACACTGACATTTTGTAGAATACAGGTCGGTTGTTTTGTAGAACGTCCCTCATTTGGATTTTTCTGATGTTTCCTGTGATTTGGCTCGGGTTATGTCTTTGTGCCTGAGTAGTATCTAAATAGTAAGTGATGCTGTGTCCTCAGTGCCTCCATCAGGAGGCAGAGAATATTAGGTGGTCCCATTTTTGCTGATGTTCTGTTTGATTTTAAGGAGGTCCACCAGATTTCTGCATTGTAAATGTTACTTTTTAATTCCCTTTTGTAATTAATTAATAATCTGTGGAAAGATTCTTTAAGATTGTGTAAATATCCTGCACTCTAAAAGAACTTTCCCCAAAGGGTTTCAGCATTATCTGCTCATTTTGAGTTGTCTTCCATCTTGGAAGCCATAACTTCTCTAAAGAGCTGCAGTCATCCTCGCCTTCCTCCCACACTCCCCTAAACATGTCTTCTCCAACCCCGCTGGCTCATTTCCGTAACCAGGGTCTCTGCCTTCTCTCCCTGGCGGCGGCTTTCCAGCCTTGTCTCTTCATTGAGAGTATTGGCAGGAGAATACGTGTTCACGATTACATTTAATTGTCCTCTGGGTCGCTGAGTCCATCTGAGTGCTCTTTCCTCTCCATATTTACCATGACTTTGAGTGAGGGGGAGATGACAAGGTGTGGAAGGGGAGGAAGAAGAATGGGAGGAGGGGAGAAAAGAATGTCCCAGCTGTACAGTGTCCACTGCCCCCTTTCAGGTACACTTTCATTGATTATCTCACATGCTTATCCCAATAACACTGTAAGATAGGAATTATTGCCATCATTTGATAAGTGAGGACACTAAGAATCAGATAAGCAACTTGCCCAAAGTCATTGAAGGCAGTGAGGAAGCCAGCTGCTCTGGCATCCCATAGACCTGGACTCGCTTGCTAAGCTGTCTATAAGTTAATTTGACCTCCCTATCCTCAGTTTCCTCAGCAGTAAAATGGGCAAACAACGATCTCATCAGTTGGTAAAAGAAAGAATGAGATTATGCACCTGAAGTGTTTCCTCTAGAGTCTGGCTCTGTGTGCTCTGTTTTTATTATTATTTTCATTTTACTGTATTTGACTATAGTCACTGGAAGCTATATTTCAATGGATTTTCCCCAATTTTAATCATGAATTCAAGCTATAAATACTCCAGTTAGACCATCCTATGGATATTTGCTGGCAAAGGAATTGCATATCTGTCATGAAGAAAAAGGTAGAGGGAGCTTAACTGGGACGTACTCCTCTGCTCTAAAACAGTAGCCCTGCAAATGAAGTGATGGTTTGGAATTTTGTTCCAACCTTCTTGTGTTCAGCTGTGAAACCAGGATAAAGGCATCGAACTGCATGCTATTTGCATCCAAGAGAGAAGAAATAAGACCTATTGGTCTGGGAAGTTATCACTTTGAGGGGGAAGAGATTATGATAGTCCTCTTGTGTTTTCTTAAAATTTTCTTGAGGCCTACCAGCAAGTAGAATGGTAAGCTCTTCACCAGCTCCATGACGGTGGTGCTCACAGCTGCCATTTGCCCGCGCAGCTTGTCCATTCCAAAGAAACTGCCGAGGCTGTGAGCTAGCGGGAAGTCAAGAGCAAGGTCGCAGCGGGGCGCAAGCCTGAGTAGACCTGCCCACAGCGCAGTTCTGTCATGAGCGGCTCAACCCTGCGCTCAAGCCTTGTCACCTGGAGCTCAAGCACACTGGTCCTTTCCGGGATGGAGAAAACCTCTTTGCTTCCAATTCCAGATATACTAAACCCTCCTGCCCATTCCTCGCCCTGTCCCGTTCATGGGCTTCCACTGGGCTGTGTGCTAAATGTTCAGACTTTGATTCTAGAGAACTTTCATTTAGCATGTACCCAGGTGGTGCCTGGGAGAAACTGAGGTTTAAGGGACGAGAATGGGGCATAGGAAAGTATGTAATTGTTCTATGTTTATAACATAAAATTTACCATCTTAACTGTTTTTAAAGGTACAGTTCAGTACTGTTAAGAACAATCACATTCATGAGAACTCTTTTTCATCTTGCAAAACTGGGCCTCTTTATAAACAACTCCCCTCTCCCGCCTCCTCCCAGCCCCTGTCAACCACCATTCTACTTTCTGTCTCTAAGATTGTGACTGCTCTAGGTACCTCAAATAACTAGAATCATACAGTATTTGTCTTTTTGTGACTGGCTTATTTCACTTAGCATAATGTCCTCAAGGTTCATCCATGTTGTAGCATGTGTCAGAATTTTATTCCTTTTTAAAGTTGAATAATATTGCACTGTATGTATATACCATATTTTGTTTATCCATTCATCCGTCCAAGGACACTTGGATTGCTTCCACCTTTTGACGACTGTGAATAATGCTTCTGTGAACATGGTGCACAAATATCTCTTTGAGATTCTGTTTCCAAATATTTTGGGTATAAAATTATATCACCATTAATCAAGTAAGTTAATATTTTTGTGAAGCATGAGAAATGGTTCATAGACTACCAGTCACATTTTATGGTCTGAATTTTTTGGTCTGAAATACAGTGAACAAATACTAGGAAGTGACCTGTTCTGAGGGCAGAGATAAAAGGAAGAGGAGTCTCTCCCTCAAGCTGTTTCCTCTTGTTCATGTGATCCTCTTGACATCTGGCTTGGTGACACGTTTTCCTCTGTGGATTGTTGGATTTCAAGCGAGATGACTGATCAGTGAAGCTAAGGATGATGTTTCCTGTTACCACTTGGCCTATGAAGAGACTTTGTGGAAGAAAGGAAACTTATTTTGAATTGAATAATTTTCATTGAGCCAACTGCATTAAAATTAATCACCAGCCAACTTCCAAAATCAACTACATGCATCTTTTTTTAAGACCACCCTCCATTTTGAGATACTTAGGCACTTTTTAGCAAGTTAATCACCCCTGTAAATGGAGCTTTCTCCAATTGTCACACCAGTTTTCTTTAACTGTGGCAAAGTGACACTCCACGAGAAATTCTTTACTACCTTCAAAAGATTTTTTTTTAAATCGTTTTCCATCTGTAATGCCAACCCAAATCTCCATGACTGGAGTAATTGGACCTGCACACTACTGGGGAATATCTTGGTAAAGTACAATTTGATCCTTAGTGCTAAATAAAAATCATGCTTTTAGTGCAAGGTGGAAACCTACCCTATTGTTTAAATGCCACAGCCCTAAGAGACCGCTTACTGGAAGCTGCTGCCGTTCTCGAGCTGTGTTTGACACAGCTGCTTTACTCACTGTCCATCTTATCTCTTTATCAGCATTTTTAATATCTTTAGCAGCTGTAATATTTCCTGATGACTTTTCCCCCTGCCCTTGGAAAGCATTTTTTTCTTCATCCTTTACCCATAATTTTATATTATGTAAAAGTCTTGATGAGTTCCGTTGCTTTTATGATGACAAGGGGAGAATAGTTTTGTTTCTTTCACTTTTATTACTGTGTAATATAACAGCAGACAGAAAAATGCATACAACTCAGATATTCAATACCACAAATAATTACACAATGCAAACCTCTGTGGTGACCACACGAGATCACACACTGGAAACTTGCCAGCAACTTGGGGACTTATCCCCTCCCAACCACAACCCCACCTGCCCCCAGAGGCAGCTGCAATTCTAAGTTTTGTGATAATTTCCTGGCTTTTCTTTATAGTTCTACTACTTTTGTTATGCCCACATTTTTGGGTATAGCTACAGTTCATTCTTCTTCATTGCTACATAGTATTGTGTCGTGTGTGTATTTAAGATGTACAACAGTTTATCCATTGATTTCACTATTTATTGAAGGAATTGTTGTTCGCAGGCTTTGGCTACTATGAACAATGCTGCTATGAACACTTTTGTGCTGTGTCCTTGCTGTTGCAAGGGTACATGGGTTTTTCTAGTGGATTTGCTGGCTCACAGGAGTATGAACCTCCAATTCTTCTAAATACTGCTAACTTGGTTTCCAAAGTGTGTGTCCCAGTTTAGACTCTCACCAGCAATGTACAAGAGTTCTCAGTGTTCCATTTCCTGACCAACAGAGTTGCACCTAGAAGGATGTGGACCCCGGGTCCGCACAGCCTCTGTGTGTGTGTGCACGCGTGTGGGCATGTGTGTGTGTGGTCACTCAAGATAACTGCACTTGAAAGGAGGCTGTGCTGTCAGCATCCTTTATGGGCCCCTGGGAATATTGTTAAAGACAGAAGCTTTACAACGGAATTTCAGTGATGCTCGGAAAAGAGCACAGAAAAGGGCCCTGGGAGCTGCCCTACTTTCCTTACCAAGGAGTGTGTGTACCAAGGGGCATGTGCTCACCAGCACTTGATGTTGTCAGACTTTGTAATTTTTGTCAGCCTGGGAGGTGCTTGCTCCCTATGGCTGTGTTTGCATTTCTTTTATTACTAATAAGATTGAGTTCCTTTCGCGTATTTGTTCGTCATTTGGGTTTCTTCTTTTTGAAATGCCCATCCAAGCCTTTGCTTATTTTTCTACTTTTCTTATTGATTTGTAGAAATTCTTTATATATTCTGGACTCTAGTCCTTTGTCGGTTACATGTATCAAAGAGAGTGTATTTTCTTAGTCTACTTTGCCACAGATATATTCATGTAATTGAGGACCTATTTATAAACTTTTAAACAAATGGAATCTTCTTGATTCAAATGTAATATTAAAGGACTTTTGTTTGTGGAATTTACTTTATATTTACTCTTAAGAGCCATAGGACAGGTCATATTGATTGTAATTATCCATTTAGATGGAAAATACATTTTAAATACATATAAAAGGAAAAGTGTTAACAGAGAAATCAGTGTTAATGATCAGAAGAAAAATTAGTAACTAGGAGTGGATGTTAGCTGTAAACTAATACTTTTTCTTGCCCATTTGAAGTTGTAGAAATAGAAACATAATTTATTTTCTTTTAAAAAATAATTCCTTTTGTAAAAAAAAGATCCATACTCATTTCACAAATTTAATCAAAATAGAAAAGAACAAAAGAAAGGAAAAGTCACCCCAAATTCTACCACCCACAGATCATCATTGTTGATGTTTTACTGAGCATCTTCCAGTCATCTCTCTATACTGTACATATACAGATAATTACGTGACCTACAAAAGGAGACTAGACACTCTACTTCACCATTGCTTAGGGTGGGTGCTGGAAAACTGTAACGCACCAGGCAGAGGTAACTGATAGGGCCACTCAACGTGGTAACCAGCTACCTCCCCTCCTCATGTTTTTTTTTGGCATTTCCAAGAGAAGTACAGAAAGAGGGAAGGAAAGGGGAATGTGATTAGCTCTATTTATGCTTTGCCAAACCACTGAGAAAAGGCTTTCCCAGGCGACAGTCAAGCTCAGAATTAAGCACATCATTGAAGCAGGTTCTAGAAAAGTGGTGCCTTGGAGGAACTATATTGACTCCCCAAAGTGTGTTCCATGGTGTGAAAAAGTACATGGAAATGTGTTCTGTGGTCAAAAAAGTGTGGGAAATGCTGAGGTTAGCCAAGTCAGACAGGTTTCTTCACTGAAGGGCTCTCAGTGCCTCTGCTGCATCTCCTGGGTGGGGGAGGGGTGTGGCAGGCAGTGGTTCCCAAACATTTCGGCACAGAACCCTTTGTTCATGGAAAATCACCCAAGTCCGGTTCTCTCTGAGAACTTTGGGAGATGCTTATTTGACTCTAGTAGATTGTACTTTAAAGTTAATATATATATATATATATTTTTTTTTTTAAGTGCAGACCTTTTTTTTTCTGATTATAAAAATAGTACGTATTCATTGTAGAAAATTTGGTAAATAAAGGTATGATGAACAAAATTAAAATCACTCATAATTGTACCATTGGAGATAGCCAGTATTTGGTGTATTTTCTTACAGACCATTGTGTGTGTGTGTGTGTGTGTGTGTGTGTGTGTGTGTGTGTGTATGAGTATATAGAGCTTTGGTGTGGTTTTTTTTTTTTGGTCTTAGATAAAGAACATTTTATTAATTAGAGGAGGATCTTAGTTCCCATGATGGAGTGCATATAGAGTTTTCTTTTAAGCCCTGTTTTGTAAAAACTTTTTGATGTTGGAATAATTTTAGATTTTTTTGTAAAGATGGCACAGAGAATTCCCATATACCTTCACTCTGCCTCTCCTAATGTTAACACTATATAGAGTTTTATATAATGTTAACACTATGTAGAGTTTTATATAAGTTTTTTCTATCTATAAGTAAATTTTCTTCTAACTCTGCATAAAGTTTTTGGATTTTGGGTTTGGTAAAGCATGCCCTCCCTTCTCTCTTCCTAGGTTACTATAACAATAGTACCAAAGTGGCTGTGAAAACCCTGAAACCAGGCACTATGTCTGTGCAAGCATTCCTGGAAGAAGCAAACCTCATGAAGACCCTTCAGCACGACAAGCTGGTGAGGCTCTACGCCGTGGTCACCAAAGAGGAGCCCATCTACATCATCACCGAGTACATGGCCAAGGGTGAGCGCCCCGTGCCCAGCACTGTTAAAGGGCTTAAACCTCCAAAAGGAAAATGCCTAATGTTCAGAGAATACTCAAATAATTTTAATTGTAAAAGAGCATGCTCACTAGCAAAAAACCAGAGACTATGAGAAAACTAAGAATTTTCATAAACCACCTCACTGAGAGTAATCCATGTTATAAAATTAATATATAGTCTTCCTCTTTTCTCTGCATTTGTCTCCATATATGTATTTGCCCAAAAATAGTACCCCATACCTAGTAGACCCCCAATAAATATTTGCCAAATAAATATATATTTCAAATAAGAGTGTTTTTGTTATATATTTAAAATGTGAGTTCTCAAAATTCTAAAACTAGTTCATTTTCCTCTTTAGCATTATCTCAATGTTTAGGGTATCACTTCAAAATGTTAATATTTTAAAAATTTGTTGAGATTGAATTCCTGTGTAATCATAGATTCACTGAAGAAGAGGTTTCAACCCATCATTTTTTCTCCCACTGTTCTTACCTTCGGATAAAGGGGCGTGAATCCCCATCCTTCTCCCGCTAGTTCAGCAGAGATACTAATAAACTGCCAAATGATTTTTTTTTTTAATTTTTATTTATTTATTTTTTTCCTCCAAAGCCCCAGTAGATAGTTGTATGTCATAGTTGCACAGTCTTCTAGTTGCTGTATGTGGGACACGGCCTCAGCATGGCCGGAGAAGCGGTGTGTCGGTGCGTGCCTGGGATCCGAACCCGGGCCGCCAGCAGCGGAGCGTGCACACTTAACCGCTAAGCCACGGGGCCGGCTCCCAAATGATTTTTTGAAAGTCTTCAGAAAGAATGAAGGAAGAAAGGAAAGAAATATTAGCAATAATCCAGGATTAACAATCATCTCATGCTTAATAGAGATTATAGTGTGATGTCATAGTTGAATAGGTTAGAAAGATGAATGTTATATGTTAATATTTGAGAATATTAGTCCTTCCAAAAAAGGACACTGTTTAAAAAAAAAAAAAGACCTAGCCCTTATGGCTTAAGTTGCTATAGCCCAGAAATGAGGCTCAGGGTACATTGTAGGAGTTCAGTAAATACTTGTTGAATTAATTAACCAGGAGTAATCTTAATCATAAATGTGAATATAAGTTTCTCCTGATAACAGTACCTAGCCTTTACTGAGCACCTGCTATATACCAGACTATTCTTGATGCCTTCCCTGGGTGCTCTCACTTAGTCTTTTCAGCAGTCTGAGGACTAAGTACCATTGTTCCGTGTTGTGAATGAGGCAGCAGAACATTGATTGTGAACTTACTACCTGCCGAGCGCCATGGCATGTGCTTTAAATCTGTCCTCCCGAGGACTCTGAGCTGCCAGGACATGCCCACGGTGCAGGGCCTTGGACGAGGTCAGTAACTTGCCCAAGGCTACCCTTGAGTTGCACTTTAAGTTCTAGGGGAAAAGCAGATCTTGTTTTCACGATGAAGCCATAGGAAGCAGCAGTTTGTCTGTGGGCACGTTCCCTTTTAGGTAGGTCTAACTTTTTCCAAAGCACAGTTAGTTCATCAAATACTCATTGAGCACCTGTGGCATGTGTCAGGTTCTGTGCTTTGGCTGGACATGGATGAGAGCAAGCCCAGCCAAGTGCCTGTTCTGGGCAGGCCCACTAGGAGGCCTTGCTGGTGTCTGTGCCAGAGAAGCTCTGAAGATCAGAGAGCTGCAGTAAGTGTATCGCGGTGGCAGGTACAAAGCGCTCTGCAATGCGTTGCTCTCAGACACTTGGAGCAGGAAAAGCAGCGTCCACCACCACCTTTCTTACCTGGAGCACATGTACATTTCACAGCAGGTCAAAGGTAACAGGTTCAAGAGGACTGGGTTTGACCAGCCTCAGGAAAAGGCCCTATGGCCATACAGAATTGCAAAGCCAGTCACTTTGTGGGGTTCCCTCCTCCAACAGCAATGATCATTTAAATTATCTCTGGATTTGTTTCTTGAGTATTCGAGCTACACTAACTTGTTCCTCCTCTATCAACAGGCAGTTTGCTGGATTTCTTGAAGAGTGATGAAGGGGGCAAAGTACTGCTTCCAAAGCTCATCGACTTTTCTGCTCAGGTGAAGTATTAAAAAGCCAGTGCATGTGAGAATGTGCAAAGACCTCCCTGGTGCAGATTCGTGATGAAATTGTTGTTCCAGGGAGAAGGCATTTCCCTCGCTTGTTTCTCAGAGGTGGTTATGAGAAAAAGACCTTCCAAAGTATATACACTTCCCTGGAGATAGTAATGGGTGTTGAATGTGTGTGCCTATGTAGAGTTTTCACTTGGGTGTCCTCTTCCCAAAGACAAGTCAGCCTCTTTATTCTTATATTCGTTTCCACACAAGTGATGGAAACAATGCAGCCGAGTTGATAACTTTGCACTGCATTTTGGAAAAGGAATTCGGCTCAGCGTTAGAACAGCACCTTCTAAATGATGCATATGTGGTATTTAAGTTACTAATCTAATGTACTGATACTTTAAGTCCTTAGTATTCTTGGAAACAGGAACTATATTATTTTCCTATTCTACTCCCTTTCAGTCCTTCTTGTTGGGTGTGTCCTTAGGATTCTGAGAAATATTCATTTATAATATTTCTAGTACTAGCCTAGAAGTTGCAAATTTGTTTACTTTGGAATCACATGTTTCCTGAAGTGTATTTAAGAGCAGAGGGAAGTTACCCAGAAACCCCACAATGTGCCTGGTATATCAAGGAAACACTCATTTGAATGATGCCAGCTACTGACTTTTCATAGTTTCATTGTGTCCATTAGTCATGTTCAGTAATTTGCTTATTTTGTTTCTCAATACTGGCCATGTAAGTAGTTCACGTTGGGAAGACCAGATAAAGCCTGAGGTAGCACAAGAGATTTCCAGAAGTTGTAGGAAAGGGTGGTCTTTATGATCTTCATTTCTTCCCTCAGACCCTCTTAAAAGATAAGGCCTTCCTGGGAAAATGAGATCAGAGGAAGGAATTAGTACACAGGTAAAGTACGTCAAGTAAGATAGGATCAGAACACGTGCTCTGCAGTGGAGGTTGTGGGCAGAGCTGGAGTTGAACATCTGAAGACTCGAGTGCGTCGTGACTCAGCCCCTCAATAGCCATACCCCTTTCAGAAAGTTGTTTGCCTCTTTGGATTAGTTTATTTGCCTTTCAAATGGGAATGGTAATTCCTACTTTAGGGAGATGCTGGGGGTCAAATCAAACGAATTGTCGTGGACACAAGCACTTCAGAGCCTGGTGGTGAAAGCTGAGGAAACCTTGGGGATGACAGTCCCCATCATTCCAGTAAAGGTGTGTGATGAAGTCATCCTGCTCAGCCCTCACCTCATCTACTAGAACCTGGCGAGCTTAGTAGGTTCCTTATCTGAGTAGGAAATTCAGATGTGATCTGGAACCTCAATCTCTAATATGGAAAGAAGCAAAATTGCTGTAGAGCAACTAGGGGAAGAGAAAGGATCCAACAGTCCTGACTTTTTAACCCTCTCCTCAAACTCTCCAAGCTGGCCCCTGAGAGGCTCTCTGGGACCCCAAGGGTTCCAGGATGACGGTTTGAAAACCAGTGCTCTGCGGTAAGAAGAATGATGATTTGGATGGATGCAGCTCTAGAGCCTGTGTAGATAGGGAGTCAGGAAATGGAGAAAGTAGAAGCCCCATAAACTTGTGTTACACTTGACACGGATAAATGAGGCCCTCTGCTCAGGGCGGTGATTTGGGCAGCCCCTATTGGACAAGAGACTTGAGTGTAGTAAAGGTTTGTCACATCTGCTTCTCAGAAAGGGAAAGGGGCTGATAGGGACATGGGAAAGTGGGACATGTGGCCTGGAGGTCTGAACAGTCGTAGCTGTTCCTGTCTGCCTGAGGGTCTGATCTGTGCCAACATTTCTGTAGGGTAGAAATTGTGCATCAGGGTGTGTACTACACCTGGGGAAGGATTTTGTTTTGTCAAATGGGTATTTTGTATTTGATTTTGCATAGCTTATCTTATAAAACTTTATCTTGAAATAGACTAAGTTTTTAAGGTCCAATTCAAGGTCTCTTTATCTATTCTCTAATTTAACTTTGTAAATTACTACTATTACTATGAATGGTAACTTTTTCCAACTTGAAAATGAGTTGGGGAAAAAAGTTGCTTTCTGAACCTTTGTAGCTTGCAAGGAAGATTATCCCAGAGCCTGGCATTGACCATGACTTTCAAATTGTAGGTTCCAGGTAGCTTCAGTTGACTCCCCTGTCAGCTGTGATGAGGCTGAGCCCCCCTCGGTGACAGGAGGGGCCGGGGGCAATCAAGGCCATGACCAAACCAGTGTGCCGAATCCAGCTCCTGCTGGATGAGCCCTTGTTTGCCTATCCCAGGGTTTCTTCCCCAGCAGTGACCTTGGGTAGAACTGGTGGAACATCTCAATTAAGTGCACGCGGTGTTGAGTGTCAGGGGGAGAGTCCACAGGCCAGCAACACCCAGGAAGTCCCTAAACGTGTCGGTTCAGCACAAAATTCATGTTCTTTACAACGAAATACCATCTCTTTTTGAGTTCATCTTTGTTCATGGTACAACCTCACCCAGACTCTTCCCCAGTTCCTCCCTCAAGGTGGAGCTCATGGGATCCCCTGTTGCCACATCCTTAATTATCATCTGCTTCCGGCTTTTCTCATTATAATATCGATAACACAAGGAGGGGGTCTGAACCTCGGCACCAAGGAGTGGGGCTTGTAGACCTCAGTCTCAGTCTCAAATCACATACCTTACCCATCCACTCTCTGTTAACCACGCCAGTGCCAGATCCCGCTGTGATACCGTCAATTCCCTTTATGACTGGTACTACCCAGCACTCCTCCTTCTTCTTCATGTACCTTTCTGAAATTGTCACTCTGTACAAAGAAAGTCATCTCTGAAGTTTTCTCCTTTTCCTCTCCATCACATGCCACCAATTAACTTTGTCAATTTTTCTATAGTGAATAATGTGAGCATAGTAAATATTAATAAAGCTGACCCAAGGTGATAGGAGGATACCTAGTGCCCAGATACTTAGTATTTCAGCCTTTCCTATACTTCTCCTCCACTTGACTATTTAGGGTGGAAATAGGGTAAAGCAGCAGCAGAATTATATAAGTCCATTTGGGATTTGACCTCAAACTAACAATTAGTAGGCTGTAAAATGTGTTTATACTTTCTTCCTTCCATTAGCATTGTCAATAGCATTAAAGAGTTGGGAAATTGAGTGCTCACAAGAGGATGTAGTTAACTTCAGCAGTTTTTCATAGTGAGAGATCGAGAGTAGAAATAAACCAATTTACTTAATCCCAGCCCCAGAAGAGTAAGGGATCAGGGGTGAGGGGCAGTGGTGGGACTTTTCCCATAGTCTCTCATCTGGCCTCTTCTTCCCTGTCCCCGTGACCTACTTCCCCATGCTCTACTGTCCCCTCACCATTCTCCCCATATGCCAGTCGAGACAGGAAGTGGGGCGAGTGCACATGATGGCCTCTCACTTCCTGTGAGAGCTGGGTTCATCACTTCCTGTCTCAGGATGAGTTCTGAAAGGCTCTTCCGAGCCCAGTGTAATCCCCCCTTTCCATTGCCCCTCTCAGCCCTCTTGCCTTCCTCTCCATTTAATGAAGTAAGAAATCCCAACTAAAGCAGCTTTACCCAGGGCTTTTCTTCTTGTGTTAAATGAAGCAATTTTGTGTTTTTTGTGCTGAAATAAGAAAATTACTCCCTTTCAAAGGAAGTTTGATATTTTCAGAGCAGAGACTTTGCATAATTCCCTTCCAGCCTTGCCTCGTGTAAGAGAAGAAAAATGAACTTGGAAAGAGAAGGGGTTGAAATCTGTGGGAATTTTCCTCAGCAGAAGCGGAAATGGAATCGTAGACTTGTAAAACTGAGAGGAAAAAGAAGTGGGAAACTCACAGTTGCAATAGGGAGGTCAGATAAATCATCTTATAATTCAGGCCAAGTGAATCAAAGCATTTCTTGCTCTTTTGTGGCAACATCCTTGAAGTGAAAAAATTACCAAAAATGAAATGGACAACTATGTGTGAGTAAAACTGCGATAAAAACGGAAAAATCAAAGTTGTCATTATAATCATGGCAACAAGTGACATTTCTTTAACTCCTTCTGGTTAATAAAGCAGTTACACATCTATTATCTAATTTGAGCCCAACAACCTTGAAAGCATTTCTGTTGTTACTTAATACATCTTACAAATGAGAAGGTAGCTTTGGACTTATCCAGGTTACAGAGCTAGTAGGTGGAATTTCTAGACTCATTCGTGGGTCTCCTGACTCAGGATAACTGGTTCTTTCCTCTGCACCCCGCTGTCATTCCGTGATCAGAGTTGCTCCTGTGATCATTTTGCACGTGACACTATGCTGATTTGCATTTTTCGCCTTTATGGATTTTGCTTATCAGAATTCATAACTTTAGCTTTTTTCCGAAAAACTCTATTGCTAAGACATAGATGTTTCTGTCATATAGTGATTATGCTCAAATATAGTTTGCCCCCTACTATTAAATTTTAAGCCACATTTTAAGTTGGAAATTGGTAAACTGAAGAAGTAGAAAACCTCAGTCTGTCCATGTAATTCTCAACCTTTCTGAGTAAGACTGCCTTTTGACGTCAGAGTTTTTTGGGTACTTCCTCATTAGAGATCTACTGACTGAGAAATGTATAGATTGGGAATTCCTTGTAGTGACTCTAGGTTGGGCCCCACCAGTCTGTTGGTGGTAAATTCAGTTTGAAGTGTCTGAAGGAGGATGTTCTGGGGAAATTTCTACAGTATTTGTCAATCCCATCAGACATGGGTCTCCTCCTTCTGCCTCTTTGTCAGGAACCTAAAAGATAAGTTAGGTTCTCATTTTCTAGCTCAAGGCTATCCTCCAACCACCCACCCCACAATATCATAGAGAAGCAACTACTTTATTTTCAAAACCTTTATTAATATTAACTCTTGGTTAATAGTGTCCTCACATTTAACTTACTTAAACTGGAGGAAGAATTACACTGAGATGTTGAATCAGATTCAGTGGCAAGTGGAAAGCTTAGGTGACAGACTTGGTTTGCGTTTCTTCCAGGAGGTCAGATCCCCCCCACTCCATATTTAATCTCACCTCTTTACACGAGCACGCGTGACTCTGTATTGAGGCCCCGCATTCTCAGTTCTTCCTGCAAGCACGAGAGCCTCCTCAAGGGAGAAATGGCCAGCACTGAAGAGACAATTAATTAATTCCATAAAATAGTCCGAGCCAATGCCACTCTGGCTGAAGGGGCCACACAGCCATTAGGAGGTGGTGATCCCCCGGTGTGCATCACGAGGGAGCCACTGGTTGGAAGCCATAGCTTTGCCAATATAAAATATCTTGTGGACATGGTTATCAGTTTCTACAGAATATGGGAAATATCACTGTCATTTTGTGAATGGAGCTGTAGATGATGTTAATGGTGGAGAAAGCATTAAGTGAGAGGTGGAAAACCTGCTCCTGCCTGGGGACAGTCACTTCGTAGTCCCCAGTGTCCTCATCTGTGAAATGAGAGGCACAGGTTAGGTTTCCCCCAGCCTCGACTCGGACATTCTTTGACTAAGAAAATCTCTTCCTACTTAGAACATCTATGTGAGTCATTACCCAAAAGTTATAATCAATGATTTTGAATATATTCAGATGACACTGATATAAGATTTTGACATGGCTCTACATAAAGGAATATGAATGCCTCACGTGAATAAGTACCCAGGTCTCAGGCACGTAAAATCTCTATCTTTTTGAATAACGATTTTTATGTCTGAGGCTTAAGCTTTGGCCATGAAAACTTACAAAATGGACAAATGAAACTACAATTACTGTCAGAATTGCAAAACTGGATCATATGTAGTTTCCTTCTGAAAATTTGAAAGAATAGAAAACTGTCGTTTAAAAATAGTATAAAACAGGAACTCTTTTTTTTTGTAGGTGGTGCTGGTGATGTTTAGCATATTCAAGCAGAGGAACCATGGCTGGTTGTTTAAAATAGCAAATAAGGCAGAAGTTATTCTTGTTTTCATTTTGATTGGGAAACTCTCTAGCACCAATAAGAAGCTTTATGCTAATGGAAAGGGGCGGTGCCAGAGTTGCCTCTTATCTTGGTATTATTTTGTCCGGGGTTGGCAATTTCTAGTCAGTGCTACTGTAAGTCACAAAATAATTTCCTCTTCAGGTACTCATCATGGAAGCCTGCCAGGCCGGAATTAAACTGCAGTAGTTTAGGAGAGGGCCGAGTTCATTACCAGCTGCTCACAATTTCAAAGTGGCGATGAAAGCCCTTAGAAGGGAGCTGCAGAGCGTAGTTTCCAGCTGATCTTTGTCTTAAGCTCTTAGCTCGCTTGTGTGTTCCCCTCCTCTTGGCATGTCTCCCTCTTTTTCACCCAAACATGGACTGAGCACAGCCAGGCATGTGCTAGGGAGGGGATGAGCAAGACACGTCCCTGCCTCAGGGAGCATATGGCTTGGTGTGGGAGGCAGATCAGTAACAGGCAGGAGCAGTGGACGGCACACTAGAAACACAGCAAGGGCTGCCTGGGATGGGCACTGCAGGCTGTTCTCAGAGCACATGGAGCAGGGTGGAACCCAGTGGGGCAGGGTAGCAGTGAGAGGGTAGGCTGTCTGGAGGAGGTGATGCTAAGAGCCAGGGTTATTAGCTCTGCTAGCCTGGGAAGGGGTGGGATGTAGCACAGGAGTGCAAGGGGGTGCAGATGGGGGTGTGTGGAGAGAATGGGAGTGGGGACACTGAGAGAGGTAGATGTGGACATTAAGGAAACTGCAAGTGTTGTCAACTCTTGGGTTACGTAGGAGGACCAGTTAACTGTTTTGTAGATAACTGAGAAAATGTATTGAGAAAAACGAAAAGTGATTATACTCAGCAAATAGTCTCCTAGGAGTTATAGTTTTGCTCTTTTAGTTTTATTTTACCTTTGAGTAATCAGTGGGTGCTGTTGGTATGTGTTGTATATGTATTTGTGCCACCCCACTCATGCCTCACACACACACACACACACACACACACCCCCCAAGATGTTCGCTACAGAAACTGGTCCGTTTTGACTATTGGGGGCCACAGGACTCTGCTTTTCTGCTCCCAAGAGTTTGTTTCGTTGCTCTTTTGTTGTTGTTGTTTTGTTTTTTAAACCTGAGACTAGGAAAGGTAGGGTGGAAAAAGAATGGGAGAGTCTGTGTTCCGGTCCAAGCTCATCTTTAAAGGTTACACCCTGAAATGGACGGGACTCATTCTAAAATTTTTCGGTCAGTTAGATTTCTCAGCACCCAGTCCACCACCCTGCCCCCAAAGCAAAGAGCACCTTGGTCTGGGAGACGCAAACCTGAGGGAGTTCACACTGAGTCTGGAGAGAATTAAACCTCTCAGCTAGGTGGCTTCCCCATGAGGCAGGTGTGAGAGCCTGAGCCGTGAGTCTGTGCAGGTTGCTTGGCGGGAGTTTGCCCCTTATTCCTGAGACTAGTGGGGAGCAATTGAGCATCCAAGCAGGACTGTGAGATGATGAGATCTGTACTTTAAGTCCTGCCCTGGCCACAATGTACAGACACGGTGAGAAGGGAGGAAAGCTAGAGACCGTGGACACGGGAGAGAGGATGGGGCTGAGCGACGTCAGCACTCAGCCTCACAAGTGTCTCAGAAGCAGAAAGCGAAGAATACGCTCGGGTGTTCAGATTGAGCAGTGGAGCGACTGGCATCTCGAGCACTGGGTTTGTGGGGGAGGAGGGTGTTGGTTGATGAAATCAGTTTTGTCGTGCTGGGTTTGAAGTGTCACGGGACACCCAGGTCGAGATGTCCTAGGTGGTCGGATGTTTTAATGTAAATGTCTGGGGCTTGGAAGTGGGGCGTGAGCTGAAGAGAGTTCTGGGAGCCTGGCTCCGTGGACTTCAGCGGGGCTTTGATGAGGTCCCAGAGAGAATGTGCGAAGCGGGCAGAGGATGGCCAGAGCAGACCCCCGGGAAAGGCTGAGAGAGACACGTGCAGAGGCCAGCCTGGGGACACCAGGCACGTGGTCCTGGGAGACAGCGCTACAAAGAGGAGGCAGGGCCTGTTCAGAATGTCCACTGGATTTTGCAACAAGGAGGTCCTTGGAGAACCCGGCTAGACCATTTTCAGTGTTGTGGTGTACGTGGAGGCTGAACACTGGGCCTCGTTTCCCTTCCCCGCTCCTGGCCCTCCTCCCCGCTCCTGACTCCTTGAATCCTGCTCTCCGCAGCTTCCTCTCTAAACTGGGCTGGCTCTTCCTCATCCCCTTCCTCTTCTTTCTCCTCTGCTTCCTCTTCCCTGTCAGCCCTTCCCTGAACACTCCGCAGCCACACTCCAGAAGCAACTTATTTCTGCTATTACGTAAATGGACTTGTAACGTCCTTAATTTAAAAGCAGACTCATGTTGATTTTTTTCTATGAAGGAAAAAAATGAAATAAAATTACTTAAAGAGTGACTTAAATGATTGGCCTTTTTAAAAACATAGTTTTGTAGTCTTCTGTAGATAAAAGCTTTCTTCCCCATCCTTGGAACACGTGCTTTAAGGTGTTAGTGTTCCAGTGCTCCTGGGGTTTCATAAAATGCAATATAGTAATTGTTTTAAATTGTCACCAAAAGTAGCCCCATCCCCAATTTAAGAACATTTTGTTGTCTTCAGAGCTTATCCTGAGGTCAGTTTGGCACCTGGAATGCATCTTCCCCGGTTTACTTGGTGTCGGGTTCAGCGCCTCCACCCAGCATGGCAGAGCCCTGAGAGTCAGGGTCCCCCACTGGGAAATTGCATCGTCTCTGGCCTCCCTGACTCCGCCCCTCATCTCGGCCTCAGCAGCCAGCCTGAGGTCCTGCCCACGGGACTGAAAGACACCACAACAACCCACGGGGCCGCCAGGGGGCAACTAGACGCAGCCCAAGGCCCCTCAGAGCCCCTGCCACAGGTGCCACCACTTGGCCTTGCCCCCTCCCCACACTGAGATCCCTTCCTGGGAGGTGCAGGCCCCAACCTCCTGCCCCCGCACCCCCAGCCCCGTGCTCCAGGGTGGCCACCAGAGCTTACGTGTACGAGGGCGAGGGCGGCTCTCCACCAGGTCGCAGTCCCCAGGGGGTGGGCTCAGGGAGCGATGGCTCCTGCCCGGCTCTCCCACTCCACTCCCGCCTCTCTTCACCCTCTGCCCTGACAGCTGTTCAGCAAACCTTCTCTGTTCCTTCTTCCAAAACATATCTCCTCCCTCCCGCCCACGGTCATCTCTCATCTGGATGATTGCACTCGCCTCTTAACTGGTGTTGCTGGATTGAGCAAGGAGAAATTCAGGGCACCCAGTTAAATTTGAATTTTGGAAACACAACGAATAATTTTTTAGTAGAAGTATTTCCTTTGTATTTTACCTGGCAACCCTACTGTTAATGGGTCTCCCTCCTGTCTCTTTGGCTTCCTCTTTCCAAGCTCCAGGGAGTAGACAGAGCCAATTGGATAAATTCATTTTTGTATTTTTTGTTGTGGTCAAATATACATAACATTACATAAATTTGCCATTTTAATGAAAATTTTAAGTATACAATTCAGTAGCATTAAGCCGCCATATGAAAACATTCATATTGTTGTGCAACCATCCCCAATGCCTGTCTCCAGAACTTTTTCGTCTTCCCAAACTGAAAGTCCCCAGCCATTAAACACTGACTTCCCCATTGCCTCCTTCCCCAGCTCCTGGCAACCACCATTCTGTTCTCTGTCTCTATGAATTTAGCTGCAGGAGGTCTCTTACCAACTGGATGACTTTTGCATCCCTGCTAAGCACCTTCAATAGATTCCATCACACTCGTAAAAACTCCTGAGCCTGTGGGCACAACTCCCCGGCATCCTGCCTTCTTCAGGTCTGGAACCCACCAGGCTCTTTTCTGTCTTAGTGCCCGTCCCAAGCCCACGCCTGGAAACTATGCCCTCTGCTCCATGCTGTGGCCCCTCCTGCCCAAGGACCCCTTCCCTGACCATCCCACCTAAAATCTTTCCATCCCAAGGCCTCCCCCACCCCACTCCATTCCTCTCTATCTTGTGCTCCTGCCATTTCTTTCACAGCACTTACTGCAGTGGGAATGTTTGGGGAAGTTCCTGTTACCTTTGTATTCCCAGCACATAGCAGAGCACCTTGTATGCAGTAGGTGCTAATAAATATTTGTTGAATGACTGTATTGACCAAAGTGGGGACTGCCTATATTTAGTTTAAAACAACAAATTCCTTATTCTCTGCTTCATACACCTCTGAACAAGTAATTAGAACACGTGTGGTTAATGTTTTCTGGATCACTATTCAGGTGTATTTAACCGTAAAGTGTTTTCCTGATACATTTCTTCTTCCCCTTACTCTCACCGTGTTTACTTTCCTGCACAAAACTTACCTTATTGGTCGAAATGAAACTGAGAAAAGAAGAAGGAAGTAGAATACAGGTATTTGGGCTTTCATGAAAAGACAAAGAGCTGCTTTGTTTCACATTCTCTGTGGAATAAAGAATACCAGGTGGAATGAGAAACTGTAAACGAAATATTTAACACTGAAGCCAGTGGCAGAGGCATTTAATTTGGGAAAAGTGAAACAGTGAACGAGTTTTTCCTCTCACAGTGTCCCTCAGGTCCTTCTGTGGCCCTTCCCATGCGCTGGGAGAGCCTTCTGTCTGCGATGCACAAGTTGGCAGAGGCGATAACGCTGGAATTCTAGTGGCGATGGGGCTGGTGGATTCTTCTTCAAAAAGTCAGGATTTCCAGCTTTTGTTAGTTATTCTACCCACATCTCTGCCAGTGTCTATAACATAATTATCTGGGTAATCCTGTATGTTACAGAACGACTTGCACATGTATTGATGAAGATCATACTTACACTAGCATTGGCAAGCAGGACCCACGGCGTGTTAAAGACCTTGATGTGTGACAAAGAGCTGTGCTCCTTGACGTTATTCACCGTTTCCAGACCTCCTGTCTCCCCGCCTCCCAGGACCGCAGCTTTGGGGTCCGCCAGGCCATCGTCCCTCCTCGCTGTGGTTGTCCTGGATGCCTGGGCACTTCCTCTCGTTGCTGCCCTTCGCCTCTGGCCCACTTGCTCTCTCTCCAGCCCCTGGAGACCCTGCCGTTGTGTGTAGCGTTCCATGCAGGTAGACCTTCAAACTGAGGCCTTTCTGTTTCTCGACTTCCTTTCCGCCGGGACTCTGTCCTCTTTCCTCTCACCCCCTGAGCCACTCCGTGGATATGACTAATAACTCTGCCCCTCCATAATTCCCATTCGAGCCTGTCGCCTCCCATCTGCCTGGCTCCCCTCTAGTACTCCAACTCCAACTATTTCATCCCCTTCCCAGCCCTTCCAGTCCGTCCAGCCTTCCACCTGTTCCCACGTCTCCACCCACCTCGTGTTTCTCTTCTCTCCTTACCTGGCTTCTGTATACCCACTTGCCGCTCTCCCTTTGTCTCACATGCCTTGTTTAAGTCGCTCTTTACCTGTTTTGCCCCAGCATCCACACATCAGCTGTGACCAGCTTGGCTGATGGGACTTAGCGTTCTTTTTTTTTTGTGAGGGAGATCAGCCCTGAGCTAACATCCATGCTAATCCTCCTCTTTTTGCTGAGGAAGACCAGCTCTGAGCTAACGTCTATTGCCAATCCTCCTTTTTTTCCCCCAAAGCCCCAGTAGATAGTTGTATGTCATAGTTGCACATCCTTCTAGTTGCTGTATGTGGGACGCGGCCTCAGCGTGGCCGGAGAAGCGGTGCGTGGGTGCGCGCCCGGGATCTGAACCCGGGCCGCCAGTAGTGGAGCACACGCACTTAACCGCTAAGCCACGGGGCCGGCCCGGGACTTAGCTTTCTGCACTTCTAGTTCAAGACCAGTAACGGAGGTGCCTCTTAATCCCACTCACATGCTCCTAGACAGCTATTTCTTACCTTCTCCTTCTCCTCTGTCCCCAAATCTTAACTTCTCCTTCCCATTCCCTCTCGGTGGATTTCCTTGCTGTGTCTTTCACTGAGAAAGGAGAAGCCATCAGCAGAAAGCCCCCATACGCTCCTTTCTTCCTGATGTGACAGCCACCCTGCATTATGCACCAGGTCCTGTCCTCTCTTGCCATTTCAAGACATTGTTCTAGAAATTCTGCGTTAGCATTTTCCCCTCATTTCTCTACCATTCCCATAGAAATTATAATAATACATCCCTCCCTTTCCTCCACATCCCTCTCCAGCTACATATGCCTCCATTTTTCTCCTCCCCCTTACAACAAAAGTCCTTGAAGGACTATACTCACTTTTTCTGGTTCCTTTTGAACCCCCCACCACCTGACTAAACAGTTATCAGTGACCCCCACGACACTAAGTCCAAGGGCATTCCTCAGCCTCTTCTCGGGTGGCCCACGAGCAGTGTTTGGTGCAGTTGGTCTCTCTCTCCTCCCAGGCATTCTCTTCACTTGGCTTCTGGGACTTCGTTCTCTGGTTTTCCTTCATCCTGACTGGTCACTTCCTCCTCATCTCCCAACATTTAAACATTGGAAGGTCCCAGAGCTCCGTCCTCAGACCTCCCCTTTCTCCATACTCCTCTCCTAAGTGATCTTGCTGAAAGCCATGTGTTACTCTCCTAGAGCTGCTGTAAGAAATTACCACAAGCTGGGTGGCTTAAGACAACAGGAATTTACTCTCTCACAGTTCTGGAGGCCGATGTCCTAAATAAAGGTATCGGCAGGGCTGTGCTCTCCCCGAAGGCTCTAGGGGAGAATCCTCCTTGCCTCTTCCACCTCCTGGTGGCTGCAGGCATTCCCTGGCTTGTGGCAGCATCGCTCTGATCTCTGCCTCCTTCTTCACATGGCTTCTCTCTGGACTGTGTGTCTCACATCTCCCTCTGCCATTCTCTTATAAAGACACTGGTCATTGGATTTACGACCCACCCTGAATCCGGGATGTGATTTCATCTCGAGATCCTTAACTAATTAAATCTGCAAGGACTCTATTTCCAAATAAGGTCACATTCTGAGGTTCTAGATGGTCGTGAATTTGATGGTGGGGGGAACACCATTTGATCCAGTACAACTGTCCATACTCTGACCACTCTGAAGTTTGTATCTCTAGCTCAGGCTGCTCCCCTGAGCTAACTGCTTACTCAGCATCTCCACGTGGATGTGCATCAGGCATGTGAAACTGAACACTTCCCAAACCGAGCTCCTGCCCTTCCCCCTCCAAAACCTGCCCACCCACAGTCTTCTCCCCTTCCGATGATGGTGACTCCATCCTTCTAGCTGTCAGGCCTCAAACCTTGAAGTCATTCTTGACTCTCTTTCTTTTGCATTGTATATTCAATCCTTCAGCAAATCTGGTTGATTCTACCTTTAAAATCGATTCACTTTCCTAACTTCTCCACCACCGTCCGTCTGACCCAGGTTGGATAGTCTCTCAGGATGAGTTGCCTGGTAGCTGCCTGACTAGTCTTGTGTTTCAGCTCGCTTCCTCAAAGCCCATTGCTAGCACAGCAGCCAGAGTGCTGCTTTTAAAACAAAACGAGATCGACACTGTCCTCTTCTCAGCCTCCCTGTGCTCCTCGCCTCACTCAGAATACGAGCTGAAGGCCCCATAGTGGCTATTTGCCTGCAGTCTGAGTCTTCTCACAGATTCTCTTCGGAAGTCACCTCTTTTCATACATTTTTTATTCTGATATTTGTGTGGAAATCTGTGTTGCAGCGTTTGATGTACTTGCCCTATCATAAGACTCGCCTTGGGCTCTTGTTTAAAACCTACTCTGGGTCCCTGTCCTGGACATCAGTAATTGAGTAGGGTGCTGCCAGAGCCACAGGTGCCTTGGGGGCTTGGGTGAGTCTGGGAAGCACTGCCTTTGAGAATTTGCTGAACTAAGTGAGTGATCATTTTTCTAGGTCATACATCTTAAAAAGGAAGGCTTCTTTCCCTCATCATAAAGCTATAGTCGCTAGGGAGGAAGGGTACTTCTCTCCCTACTTTAAGTGAGTGAAGCCCAGCAATTGTTTCCCCAAATCATCAGGCCTGGAAGACTTCTACCTGGTGAGCGAAATGCTTGACAGTGCTTCTTCCTCCGATTCAGCCATTTCCGGCCCCTCACCCCAACATCCCCCTCCTGCTTGCGTGTCCTTAGGAAAAGGGAAATGCGTGAGCACCATAGAGAGCAACCTGCACAGGCTCCATTGATAAACACATGTTATTTTGACAACTCATTTAAAAAGGGTTGAAATTTAAAGATTATAGCAAATCTGTTTCAGGTATATTTGGAATTTATCAGATCTCCCTTAAAGACTTCCTTTAAATTTGTCACAGGACGGTTAAGTCAGGGATTATTTTCAGAGCTGGAGTTCAAGCTTTCCAAGGGAATTCTTCCTGCTTAATAAAAGTTAAGTTCTTTAAGGTATTTTGTTGGTGTTGAAATATAGTAGTTCCCTCTTATCTGCAGTTTTGCTTTCCATGGTTTGTTACCCACGGTCAATCGTGGTCCAAAATATTAAATGGAAAATTCCAGAAATAAACAATTCACAAGTTTTCAATTGTGCACTGTCCTGAGTAGCGTGATGAAATCTTGCTCCTGTTCCTTCTGCCCAGATGTGAATCATCCCTCTGTCCAGCGTATCCACGCTGTATACACTGCCCGCCAGTCAGTCACTTAGTAGCCGTCTTGGTTGTCAGATCAACCGTAGGGGTATCACAGTGCTCCTGTTCAAGTCACCCTTATTTTACTTAATCACGGCCCCAAAGCGCAAGAGCAGTGATGCTGGCAATTCGGATGTGCCCAAGAGAAGCCGGAAAGTGCTTCCTTTAAGTGAAAAGGTGGAAGTTCTTGACTTAATAAGGAAAGAAAAGAAATCGTATGCTGAGATTGCTAAAATCTACGGTAACTTTTATCATAGTGTATTGCCATAATTGTTCTATTTTATTATTAGTTATTGTTGTTAATCTCTTACTGTGCCTAATTTATAAGATAAACTTTATCATAGGGATGTATGTATAGGAAAAAACATAGTATATATAGAGTTCAGTACTATTTGTGCTGGGGGTCTCGGAACCAGTAACCCAGGATAAGGGGGGACTACTATATAGCGCATTTGCCGACTGTGTATTTTCTTCACTTCTTAGCGGTCTTACACGTGTATATCTATTTGCTGATGTGTTCTTTTCTGTCTGCCCCTCTAGAAAGTAAACTCCACAGGGCAGGGACTGTGTTCAGTTGCCTACTGTGCCTAGAACAGGGCAGGGCTCCTAGCAGGCAGGCGGGACTGTGTGTAAATGGATGGATGAATGAATGACAGCCCTCAGAGGCTAATGGAAAACTCTGCCTCAGAAGTACATTGACCTTCAGTCAAATACCGTATGATTTCCTTCATTAAGTACTAGATAATAACAACAATAAACAAACACATAGAGACAGAGATTGGATTGGTTGTTACCAGAGGGGAAGGGGGGAGGGAGGAGGGTGAAAGGGATAATTCGGTACATGTGTGTGGTGAGGGGTTGTAATTAGTATTTTGGTGGTGAACATGATGTAATCTATGCAGAAATAGAAGTATAATGACGTACACCTGAAATTTTTACAATGTTATAAACCAATGTTACTGCAATAAACAAAAAATTAAAAAAAAAAGATTAAGAACATTAAAAAAAAAAAGAAAAAAAGAAGTACATTTACCTTCAGTCTTTTACTATATGAGTGTCCTCCAGGCATAGCATGCTAGTGAAGCTACAAATGACCAGAACCCTAAATTATACCCCTAGCTGTTTTCTGTTAACTCACTGTGGCATATACATGTATTGATATGGTTATATAAATGTGAATATATAGTGAATAATCCTGGAAGTCTTTCAGAGTTCATCTAGCACAAAATAAGTGTTCATGCTCTGGGAAATTCTGGGAAAGTGTGAATCTGTATCGGTTCTCATTTTTTAAAGTAGGGTTTTTTTTTCCCTGACTAGAAATCAATGGGTGTTTATTAAAGGATTACTGAAAAAATAGCACTCAGGTCCTTTGATTCCAAAGGCAACTGCTACAGGCATTTTTGTGTGTTCTCATGCGATGTTTCAGTTTTATTTTTCTAATGATTTTTTTAAAGCGTTAACATTGATAATGGATTAAAAAAGAAGAAACGTCAAACTCCACTATAGTTTATAAAACAAAAACTTTATACCCTGACTTCTTGGTACCAATTTTAACAATTCTAATGCATCCTTCCATATAACAGCATAGATTATGGCCCTTTTCCCCCCCAGATGGAATTATACAATATATATTACGTTGCAACATCCTAGCGTGATATAAGTTGGCTGTCTTTTCATATTAGTACAGAATGATCCACCTCATTCTTTTAAAGCTGCTTAGCATTCTCCTTTATAGATGTCCTATGATTTATTTAACTATTCCCTTATTTATGGACATTTATGTGCTTTTCTGGGTGGTTTTATTTGTTTGTACTGTTTTTACTGTAACAAACAGTGTATGGTGATGATCCTTCTCTATATATGTTCATATACTTGTGCATATATATGTTCATATCGTATGTTTGAAGGATAAATTCTAGGTTGTTAACTGCTTTACCAAAAGTGTGTATACATTTTAAATTTGATAGTTATTCCTAAAATTCTTTACAAAAAACGAGAGTACCTTTTGTTTCACACCTTTGCCCAAAGTGGGTGTGCACTCTCTAATTCAGTATGATAGGTCAAATTCAGTATTCCATTATTGTAGTTGTGTTTATTTCATATAGATGAGCTCAAGCATTGTTTCCATATTTATTCTTTATTTGCAGTTTATTTTTCTGGGAACTCTTTCTTTAAGTCCCTTGCTCATTTTTTCTATTAGCTCATCACTGTCCATCCTTTTTAATTATTCTATTCATTACACATTAGGTTTGCACCATATGTGCTGTTTTGTATGTATTGAACTGAATTTATAATTCTTCATTTTATTAAAAAATCTCCATAAACGTGTATGTACCTATTACAATATAATATTCTATTCCTATAACTGTATCATGATTTCTTTAACATTCTCTTATAGATAAACATTTGGAGAATCTCCAATTTTTTACAAGTATAAATAACAATACAAAACATTTCTGTGGACAAGTCTTTACTTATTTCACCTTATTTCCTTACTGTAGATTTCCCCATCCCCCAGTAGCTGATAACAAGATCAGAGTATGAATGTTTTTAGTCTCTTGACATTCACAGCTTGTTTTCACTGAGCAAAGTTTGGCATTTGAGTAGAGTGAACTGCTTCTCAATGTGGGGTGTCTGGGGTGTGTTGGTCAGTCTCATTCACCTCAGAGGCGATCAGCATCCAGCCAGCCGCACCTCCTGTCTCCTGCAAAAGAGTAAAATAAGAGCCAATGGCTTTTCTCTCGTTTCCTCCCTCGCTGGGATAAGTTGAGAACTTTCTGCTTCCTTCTTCTCCTTTCAAAGTAATAAGCAGGGCTCATGAGCCACAGATCAAGGGGTAGGTCATTTAGATAGTAGTATAGTAGTAGCAGTGAAATTGATTAGACGAGGAGAGATTTCTAATCCCCCAGTGTCATTATTCACCGCCCTGTCCTGGGCATACAGAAGTGGTGAGTCTCTTTCATGGGTAGGAAGCGGGATGGATCATGGACAGGTCACCCCTCACACCCTCAGGCAGCTGGTAAAGGGAGCCGAGTCACACCAGAATCCCGAACTCGGCTTCTCCCCAGATTGATGGCAGCCACTTAGCTAAAGGGACACAGTGTGCCTGAGACCGCACTTGTGTACCTGTGGGCAGCTTCCCACCAATTGGCCCCTGGCTCTAAAAGATCAGCTCTACTGTTTGTCGTTTCACCATTATGAACCAAATTTGGATTTGGGGCTTTTCATTATTAATATTAGTAGTATTAATATTAATAATACTAACAATTAATAGCCGTCTTGCATTGAGCATTCTTACATTCTCCTTTTCAGTCTCACCAGGACTCTACCAGGTTGATACTATTATTATCGCCATTTTGTAGAGTGGAAAACTCTGGAGAAGAAACTTTCCCCTGTTTTATATAAACCCAAGTTGACCTGTTCTAAAGTCTCTGATCCGTAGTCGTAACTGTCCAGCTTTCTTCTGAGGGGTCATTGGTAGTCTCTCTACTTCCTGCTAGTCCCTAATTACGGATTCCCATCACAGCCAGGTTTATTTGAGGCTGGATTGAGGAGCAGCCGATGGAGAGAAAGTGACATGGGAGGAGCTTTGATGGCTCCCAGTTTGGTTTAGTCCTGCCCCGTGTGTGTGGGCACTCCCCTCCACCACGAGCTGCCAAACCCTTTCCTTGGTCGTAAGCCGCACTGCCACAGGTGTGGGTGGTGAGTGCTGGCTGCTTTCCTTTGCGAGGTTCTGTTCCTGCTCTCCTACAGGTGAAAGCTTCCAGAGTAGTTGTATTTTTTAATTGTGGTAAAATATATATAACATAAAATTTACCATTTCAACCATTTTAAGTGCACAGTTCAGTGGCATTAAGTACATTCCCGTTGTTGTGCAATCTTCACCACCATCCATCTCCAGAACTCCTTTCATCTTGCAAAACTGATACTCTGTACCCGTCAAACAACTCCCCATTCTCCCTCCCAGCAGCCCTTCCCAACCACTATTCTACTTTCTATTCTACTTTTCTATGGATTTGCTCTAAGTACCTCATATGAGTGGAATCATACAGTATTTGTGCTTTTGTGACTTGCTTATTTCACTTAGCATAATGTTCTCAAGGTTCATCCATGTTGTAGCATGTGTCAAAATTTCATTTCTTTTATGGCTGAATAATATTCCATTGTATTTGTATACCACATTTTGTTCAACCATTCATCCATAGATGGATGCTTGGGTTGTTTCCACCTTTTGGCAATTGTGAATAATTCTACTATGAACAGGAGTATACAAATATCTGCTTTCAGTTCTTTTCGGTCTATACCCAGAAGTGGAATCAATGGGTCATATGGTAATTCTATGTTTAATTTTTTGAGAAACACTCATTCTGTTTTCCACAGTAGCTGCACCATTTTACCTTCCCACTGGCAGTGCATAAGTGTTCCAGTTTCTCCCCATCCTCACCAACACTTGTAATTTTCTGTTGTTTTGTTTTCTTTTGTTTTGTTGGTTTGTTTGTGTTTATAGTAGCCATGCTAATGTGTGTGAAGTGGTCCAATAAGTTTTTGCAAGAGAAAGTCTATGAGAATTAGTTGCCAAACTTTTCTTTTTTTCCTGCTAGAGAAGGTAAATCTCTTTCATGGAAACTTACTGATTTAAGTATGATTATTCAGTAAAGCTGTCTTTACGGAAATCATGTCTGACTGAGGCATTGTGAGTCCTTGTATGCTGTTGGATTCATTAAATTTTGACCAGTCAAAGAAACCTCACCAGCCCTAAGTTTGTATATGCCAAACTCTGCCCTTATCTTTGAGCTATGAAGGTATAACAGACTGCAAACTTTAACTTAGCCACTTTTTAAATTATCTAGTTTTTTAATTTCTCTTTTCCCTCCTTTTTCCTGCCATTGACTTGTGAGCATTCCACTGTTTGTACCTCTTTTTAAAGGAAGAAGCCATTGTGGACGGATGGTTAAGAGCACAGTGGTGGGACCAGCCAGACTTGGGTTCAAATCCAAGTCTATCTAGGAAAAATTTTAACGTCTCCAAGACTCGGCTTCCTCATCTTTACTATGAGTAATGGCTCCTTCATAGGCTTGTTGTAAGGATTGTAACTGCGTGGGCAGAGTAGGCAGCCCAATACATGGTAGCTATCATCATCACCATTATCATCAGAGTAATAGACTTCATTATTTCTTAGCAGTTTTGCTTGGAAAGGAGGAATAGGGAAGAATATTATAATAACCCAACGAAGCTAAAATAAAGTTTCTAAGAAATTTTCACCCCCAAACATAGCAAGGAATGAGCTCTCTAGTCCATCCCTTCCTCCATCCAAATTATGGATTAAAGAGTATAGGATCTGGTATGGAGGATCAATGAATAATAATAGATGGCAAGCGCTTCTATAAAAACTGTCAAGTGCTGTAAAACAAGTGCTGTCATATTTGGAGTACAGAGGAGATGTGTTCTTACTTAAACTTTCTTTTTGCAAACTCCCTGTTTTCTTTACATTCTATTCTTCCGTTGTCATTAAATGGTCTTTTTATGTCAGTTTGGGATTGACCCCAGGGGGTCCCTGTTATAAAGGACCTTCAGAGAGACTGGAGGTTTTACCCAATTGCTACTCATTTGTTCAGTTCCAACTGATTAATATTATCAGTATCACTATTGCATAGGCTTCCTGGGGCTTTTGAAAGTAATTAATTATTCGAATTCTACTTTAACCAAGTGTAGGAAGGAAATACATAGCTAGAGAGTGAGGCAAACAATGCCTACAGGTAAAGCGACAAGAAGACCAGAGTTTTATTCTTTCCTGCTTTTTGGCAGATTTCTTGTTTAATTTGTCTCACTGCTTGTCTAGATGACAAATGTTTTCCAACCAGCCAGTTCTAAGACAGGTTGCATTTTCAGTTCCAGTTTCTCATTTAAGCTGGAATTTCCTGGGGTAGAGTTTAGCTTTGCTTGAGAGATCACGTTGAGTCCCTTAATTAGGTTCCTTTCATTCCTTTGTTCCCTCTATCATGTGACTCAAATGTGCGTTTCTTCCCATTAAAATAAAAAATAACTCACTAAGCAAGATAGCCTGTTATTTGCCAGTTTCTCAGAAAAGCGATAGCAATTAGGATGAACACAAGAACACTAAAAAGACTTCCAGAGCAGGCCATCCACACAAACATTTCGTTATTTGTCCAAAGCATCACTCGAATTACTGGTGAAATCAGCCCAGTGTGTGCACTGAGCAAACCATTCACAGAGCACATGCATGAGAATGCTACTGGTAGCTCAGACCCTTAGCATCTGAACGAGTGGAGGGGAGCCTGCTGGAAGCTGGAGCATACTGTGTGGGATGAGGTTGACAGGCTTCTGGTTGGATTTCTGAGAAAAACAGGGAAAGATGAGTGACCTCTGTGGTCATTGCTAGCAAGGAAGGTCACTTGTAAGCGGTATTATTTGAGCTCTGCTTTGGTGTATAAAATATAATTGAGATTTTTTTTCTCTAGAATGGTATTCCACATAAAATGTCTATCTTATATATGCCCAAGGGCCATAGTTGTTAGGGGTTTCCTATCCCAAGCATAACTGTACCGCGAGCCCCCAATTTAGTCCCGGGCAGCTCACTTCTCGGTAGATGTATTTGACGACGCAAAGCTGTAGTTGTTTGAGAGGGAGGGACCTGTGTGGCCTTTGTCAGAGGAGTCCAGGCGGAGGTGTGTGAAGACAGTCTGCTGAGACTGCTCACAACGTTAACTCCTCATTTTGGGAATAGGACTTTCTGTTTAAACATTGATATTGGAGAGGGAATTTAAATGTGTATGCTCGACTCAAATGCTTCTGAAGACTTTGGTCTGATTTAACATTTCTGACCTCAAACCCTGGAAAAAAATTTATTTGCAAAGTAAATGGGACTCTAGATTTTGTGTTCTGTCCCCACCCTGCCCATCATAAGCATGCATGTATGTAAGTGTGTGTGTGTGTAAATGTGTGCATACGTGGTAGAAAACGATGAGCAGAGGGCACAGAAGCAGTAATGCTTTACAAAATGCTAGGGTTTTGAAAACTTTCCATAGGATTTTATGTATTTGTGTGTGTGTGTGTGTGTATGTAAATCATATATGTAGATATGGATATACTGAAAAATAGATACACATTGACAATACTACTGTGCAGAGTATGTGTCCATAATGGTCCTCTGAGAGGCTGATGAGGGTCTGAAATCCATCCCTGATCCAGCTCGCTAACTAGCCAAGATTGCTGGGTCACCTCCAGCTGGAGGAAACTGTGCCTGTGGGCCCTCGAGAGTTCATCTGCTGGGAGGGTTGACACTTGCTATTTCACACCAGCCATGGTAGTGGCAAGCCTGCGTATTTAGGGTCAGCACATTCCGTAATACCTTATTTCTTTCTTTGGTCACACATGTGCTTCTGGCCCCTTCAGCTCTCCACCTTGTGGAAGCTGATTGGCAGACACCTGATGGCCAACTCCTTTTCTTCTCACAGGACATCTGAAAGGCCTCTCTGGGAGACTTGCATTGCATGAGACTGGGAGTCTGTTTATTTAGCACCTGACAAGATAAGGCTGCTCTTTAACTCAGGAAACATCATTTTTAACATCTTCTCTGTGCCTAGAACTTCCACCAGGTACTAGATGCCTAGAATCTCACCAGAACCCATCTGGTTACTGGCTCCAGTTGGGATCCCAGTGGTTCACTCTCCTGGTAGTTCCTGTCTGTCCTCCCAGGACAGCAACACACACACACACACACACACACACACACACACACACGCACACACACACACACAAACGTCAAAGGGAGAAAATGTCGTCATCATATATTTCCACTGAAGGTACAAAAAGAGGAACCAAGAATTGCACATTGGCCATGCTATTTGAGCTGAAGAGAGCAGGAGAAATGCAAAGCACATCTAAACCTAAACCAGTTAGCTTTGAATAGGAGGAGGAAAGCATCACTAACGTTATCTTCTTACATGATTGTTCTCATTTTAGGTAATGGGGGTGCTTTTTACTTCATATTTCCAGTAGCTTCACACACACACACTCTCTAATACAGTTAGAAATTAGCACATGAAGACAAGAAACGTTTTTAGTTACTTCTTTAGCGTTGGCAGGTGGTTTAGAAAGTCGAGTTTGTCTCGTGTTTGTACCTCACCAGGCCTGGCACCATGATGCTGGCATGGCCCAAGACGAAGAGAATCCCCTCATATGATTTAAAACCTAAAGATTAAATCAGTTTCCTAAACTCTCTAAGCAACAGCCCAGCCCCAGAGCCATGAAATAGAGGGAGAGATGCTGGGGTCCCCTGCTTCCGGGCTGTGAGGCCCAGGACTCCTTCTCCCTAAGTTATGGGATTTACGAAGTTCAAGACTCGTGTTCCAGGCTGTTGATGCACTAGGACTTCTGCCAGGGTGTTCCCAGCACCTCTGTCATCTGGCCCTGACCCTTCCCCGGCTCCCACGTGACACCTCCTGCCCTGGGCTCTTCACTGCGGCTGCGCACATCTTGCTCATTCTCTTTTCTTTTTTTTTTTTTGGTGAGGAAGATGCGCCCTGAGCTAGTATCTGTTGCCAATCTTCCTCTTTCTTTTTTTTTTTTGCTTGAAGAAGATTGTCCACGAGCTAACACCATGCCAGCCTTCTTGTTTTTTGTATGTGGGACGTCACCACAGCATGGCTTGATGAGTAGTGTGTAGATCCTCGTCCAGGATCTGAACACACAAGGCCGCCAAAGCAGAGCGTGCAAACTTAACCACTGTGCCACTTGGCCGGCCCCTCATTCTCTTTTCTCAAGCTGAGTTGCATCTGGACTTCCTTCCCCAAGCATTATAAAGACAACAGTCCACTTGGTGAAGTTATTTGTAGGCAACGTGTTGTGAGTGAGATTTCATTCCAATCTATTTAGAACTTTAAATCCTAAAATAGCTTAAGTTTAAAAGCATATGATCTAGTGCAGTGCATCTCCAAGTGTAGTGTGCATTCAGATCACCTGGAGAGCTTGTTAAAATTCAGATTCTGATTGAATAAATCAGGGTCAGAGTCCAGAATGCCGCATGTCAAGGGCCTAGAGCAGTTCTCCACCTGGACTGCACGTTAGAATCACCTGGGAGGCCCCCCTCCTAGAGATTCAGGTTTAGTTGGTTTAGGGTGAGGCCCAGGTAGTGGTATTGTTTAAAAGCTCTCCAGGTAACGCAGCGAGAGTTAAGAAATACTAGTGTAAGGGTTAAAACTCAATTTAACCGCTAAAATGCACAGAAGGGAAATTAAATTCACTTCCAAACCATTGCACTCACCTATGGTGTGACTCTGGGAAAGTAATTTCCTTTTGGCCTCATCAAATTTCCAAAGGGAATGACAGTTATTGCTTTTTTTTTTTTTTAACAACATATAGGGCCATTTGGGTGAAAGAATGTTTTCCTGCTTAATTTTAGCCTGGTTGTTTTCATTCTGACAGAGTGTTAACCTCATCCAAGCCAAGAATATATCATCGTCCACCTTGTTTCCCTCTTTTGAGTCATAGGGCAAAATTGACTTTAAACCTTCTTTGTTCAATTTAGCATCTTCTAGACCAAGCATTCAAAATGGGGGCAAGATCACCCCCAAGGGAGTGAAAATTGGGGGATGAGGAAATCTTAGATATTACAGTAGTTTGTGGCCCTGCAAAGCTCAAATCTACCTGACAAAATGTTATTTCTTTGTATTTAATTTCTCTTAAGGATAAATTAACTTTAATTAAAATTTAAAATTTTAATTTAATTAAATTTTTCTTCTCAGGGGGTGATAATGAAAAAAGGTTGAGAAACTCCGTCCTAGTCAGAGACAACCCAAACTAAGCTTGTAGGTACTTCCTGAGATGGATATCTTGAACTCTACCTGGGGAGAATTTGTGATACCTTTTCTGAGGGGTGAAATTTGGCCTTAACCACAAGGAATTCTGGGAGAAAACTTCAAAAGCATTCTTCTGTCTTCTCAGTAAAAAAGTATTCTCTCGATGAAAAATTTGAGTTCCAGAAGCATCTAGTTATCTATCTAGTACTGAGCTCTCTTGCTGATGTGACATTCTGGAATGTGGTGTTGAGAGCATGGATATTGAGGTCAGACACACCTGGGTGTAAATCCTGGCTCTCTCCTTCACTCTGTGGCTTTCAGCAGGTTCTCGTACCTCGCAAAGCCTCATTTGCATCTGTACAACGGAAATAAAGTTACCTGGTAGATTTGTTATTCAAATGAAATATGAATTGGGTGTAAAGGATGTAAAACAGTGTCTGGTACATAATGAGTGCTCAATTAGTGGTGGCAGAAGTGGTGGTTGTTAATATCTATCTATCTATCCGTCTATATATCTATCTATGTACCTATCAGTCTTCTACCTACCTGTCATCATCATCATAGTAAAATATCTGTGGGCACAAGACAATCTCCTGAGTCAAATTCTCTCCTCACCAGACCTGAGCAACTCCATATAATCCTTCCCGAGTCGCCTTTCCAGGATAACAGAGCAATAGAGGGTGGGAGGCAAGTGCTCCCCTCTCCCTGGGTCCCCGTATTGATGCGACAGCTCTTTCTGCAGTGCTGACAACTGTTAGCCCAAGTGGCCTGGGGGAGGAAGAAGGTATTCCATGAAAGACAAGTTGATTCTAGATTCCATTAGCCATTTCTTCCTGCTGTTGCCAAATAGAGCCGGATTTACTTTAGCCAAAGTAAATACAACAGCAGAAAAAAAAAATTAAGTTTTGAGGGAAAAAGTAACCAGGAAAAAACAATACATATAGACAAGGAAAAGAATAATTTTTATGTAAGAAGAGAGTTGTTGTCTTTTATGACCTCAAAAGCAAGTCATATCTAAAAGATTTTATTTTGCTCCCATGTGTATTATTTATTCAAGTTGGCTGATGCTATTGTTTCGAATCTTGGTCTTGGTGAATACTATTATTATTGTTTGGAACATGAGCTCCTTAAAGCACTGTGACAGGGAAAAGAAAGCCAAGATAAACTGGGCTTGTTGCAAGTATTATTATTTCAGATAATCATTTTTAAAAATGCATTCAGATTTGTCTAAATGCAGAACTTGGGTAGATGTGATAAAACCCTTACCAACAAGTTCCTAGAATGCTTTTCTTAACAAACTCGTCTTGAAAATCCGTCACCAAGAAAGAGATGTGGGTCCTTGGTGCCACGTCTTAGAGGCTCTGTCAGTGCCACCGGCACCCATCTGTGTGGCTCAGTAAGCATCCTCAGAGCCATGTCCAGCTCAGGTTCCTGATTGCTACTGTCACCTGCAGCTTCAGGCCTAAGTTGGGATTGCAGCCAACTTCGGCTCTTTCGGGTTCCTGGCCAGTTTGTGTATAATTATTGGAACGTTACATAAGTGCCAAAGAACAGGAATGTGCATACCCTACACCTGCCCTAAGGGACTGACATTTCTGAGATGATCACAGACAGGTAAACAGGTGAGGAGCAGGGAGCCTGGGACCCCACAGGGGAGAAGGAGAGTCGGAGCAAAGCTTCTGAGAGGAAGTGACACCTCAGCTGAGACCTGTGGAATGAATTAGCCAAGCAAAAGGGGCAGGGAGCAAATGTTCCAGGCAGAGGCAGGTGTGGAAGCCGGGATACAGGAGAGGAGATGGTCATGGGCGGGGGGCGGGAGGGATAAACAGGAGCCAGGTCACACAGGGCCTTGGCAGCAGTGTTAAGGTCAGACATTGTCCTGAGGCTAGTTCTAAGCAGGGGGTGACCTGATTGGACTTGCACAAAGGATGAAAGTATTCCTGTGGAGGGATGCAGTAGCTCAAACTACTAAAGAAGTGTGAGCTGGCCAAGCTCTCCAGGCGGGGACCGTGGAGTTCACCCGGCAGGCATCACATAGCCTGGGTCTTCTCCACATCACCTGCACCGCTCGAGCACCGCATGCGTTATTCTTGGTTATAGAAGCTATACGTTATTAAATCGTCGTTTCTACTACAGGAAAAGGTCAGACCTCTTTTGTTCTTTCTGATTTATGATTTTCTGTGTTCGAGACAGTATTCCTTGGTGCCGGTCAGATGCGAACTCCTGGGCTGACAGGACTTGGAGACTGATTATTATATCAGAGACTGATTATTATACGCCAGATTTTATGGCCACAAGAACATCTGCCAAAGTCCTACAGCAGCGTGCCAACAGCGTAGTGTTCTGGTAGTAGTAAAAACCCAGCATGCTTTCCCAAGAACTTTCTTTGGCTCTGAGAAGAGGTTTGGCGACAAGGTTGAAGGTTCCCCTAGAGACGAGTGAGAACAGAAAAGATGTGAGGTGGGCCTCCTGCCCTGGAGATGTTGACTGTCCGGAGGGCATGACAACAATAAGCACAGCAAACAGCCTAAAACTCATGACAAAGCTACGATCAGTAGGTGCAAATAGTTTTTGTACAAATCGACCATTGAGGGTGGGCATGGAGTGAAGAGAAATTATCCAAGAGGAGTTCAGGGAAGGCCCCCTGGGCAGAAGGTAAGCCTAGGGATTGGCCGAGAAGAGAGGAAAGGAGGCCAGGCCAGATGGAGGGCCAGGAGAGGCATGCCCAGGGAGAAGGAGCTAAACCTGTGCTAAGCCCTATGGCCTGGCTGAAGCCGGGCTTTGAGCTGAATGGTAACGAGAGATGCTGTTGCGGATGAGTGGGGAGAGTCGGGGCCTCCAAGCGGAGCCCCTGGGAATTCAAGGTAGAATCTGGCAGAATATATTCATTCCTGTGTCACATAATCCTGATTAGAGTTTTCCCTCTAATTGCTCACCAGATACAGCTATTTGGTTCGTTCGTTCTTTCCTTGCTTCCTTCCAGATCCTTATCTTTATAATTTGGTAATGTTTTCCTTAAAAATCTGATTTTGATTTCCTTAAAAACCCAATTTCCTAGTAAGCGATGTGTAGTAGTTTCCCCTGCCCTGTTTTACTGTTCTGTGTAAATCTGCGACTCTTCCCTGCTGTCATGCTTTGTTGCCCCGGTGAATCTTTCTTGTCGCCCTGGAGGGACTGTGTGGAGAGAACTTGGAGAACCAGTTCTGTGGGCTGTTGATGAACCTGATGGCAAGGGTGCCGCTGACCAAGGGCCTCCTGTTCTCGACTCCGCAGTGATTTCCTTGTATTCGCGTGCTGCCTTTTCCGCCTGTTTCCTCATTTGAAACACTGGGATAATGACATCTGTGTATCTACATGCAAGAATTTAGTAGGGTCTTAAAAAGATTCTCTACACATTAGAAAATGTGGAGACATGTAGCTATTTAAAAAACCATGTTGAGACATGATTACCATCATTGCACATTGAGGGGGGCAGTTATTTTAGAAAGGACTCCAAATGGTGACTGTAATTTACCCAAGTTTTTAAAACTTGAGTGATCAGAATAATATACATGAAAGGATTTCAGGAACTCATAAGACTTTTGGTTTTCCTTGATGGCCCTCTGTGACAGCCTAATCAAAAACTGAGAGCCTTTTTCTGTTTGCAGATTGCGGAGGGAATGGCGTACATCGAGAGGAAGAACTACATTCACCGAGACCTCCGAGCAGCGAATGTGCTGGTCTCCGAGTCCCTCATGTGCAAAATCGCGGATTTTGGCCTGGCTCGGGTGATTGAGGATAACGAGTACACGGCAAGGGAAGGTGTGTAGTGACAGTCTGCAGGTGTTTAGTTACTGTTCAGTTTTGTTTTGTTTTTGTCTGTTTTTAAGAAAGTTACAATAGTCATCATTAAAAAAAGAACTCATTTGGTGAAATAGTCAAAATGTACCATAGTAGCTGCTTGTGGTTCTATTTTAATGACTGTTTAAAAAATTACTCTCTTGATTAACTCCACCTGATACTTTTATAAAGTTTACAAATGCTATCACTTGTATTTCAATTAAGCAAGCAAAACAAAAAGAGATTTGGCAAGATCAAGATCCTTTGTTTATATTATGTTTTCACCCAGGCAATGAAGTACACTTTCCTTAACTATAGAGAAAATATTTGTGACAATAATTGTATATTCTGGCCTTTTAATTACAAATCAAAACATGGAAATTATCACACCCACAGAAGTAAATATAACGCTACAAAAATCACTCCTTTATTTTCCCACATTCCCTATTATACACGTGAACCAAAAACGCACAGACAAGCGCGAGCCTCCCAGTCCCCTGGCACGGCTCTGTGGCCAGGCCCACGGCCTTTCCTGTTGCAGGCTCATCCATGTTGCCTATGACCTGAAGATTCTGCGAGTCTCACTCAGGGAAGTTGAGTGAATATTTTTACAGTGCTTGCTCTCTCCCTAAAGAGCCAAGCACTTTCTTGACATTCCTAAGAACTGTTAAACAAGGATTATTTCCCTTTTAACTACCTGTGTGTTATTTCTGGAAGATGGCCGCAGGATTTATAGAGGTGACAAACAGTTTGAAAACACCGTTTTCATTTGTTGAGCATCTCTTGCATCCATCATGTTTAAGGTGGTTCTCCTCCTGCCTCAAGCCTGTGTTCTCCTAGGTGGGTTTTAACTTATCCTTGGCCTTCATTATCCTCAGCAGAAAGGCAGGTGAAGGAGAAGAGTTGGAGGAAAAGGAGTTAAAAAAATAATCTCTGAACTGTAGTGAGCATTTGCAGTGTGGCGGGCACTACTCGAAGTGCTTTTCCTGCATTATCTCATTTATCTTTGCAACAACCCTAAGTGATAAGTATTATTATTATTATTCCTACCTTATAGATGAGGAAACAGAGGTTCAGCAGCTTCTGAGGTCCCACAGTAAGTGGTAGAGCCAAGATTCAAGCCCAGGAGTTCTAGCCTCAAAGTACATGAGCTAGAATTTATTCCACTGGTTTTGTTGAATTTGACAAGCCCAGAGTCTCACAAAAATAACTGTTCTCATGGAGAGAGGTGGCCTAGTGCAGAGAACTCGGGCTCTAGAATTAAACAGTAACCATGTCAGGGCGACAGCAGTGATATTTATCTTTCCCTGCTATTTACACTGTGCCAAGGGTGCAGGTGAACCCACTTAACACTGACAGCAATGGGGGGAGTTTCTGTTTCCTCACTTCACAGATGGAGGTGCCAAGGAGGCACAAAGTCAGTGAGTGACTTGCCAGGGTCACACCCAGCTGGAAACAGCAGAACTGGGGTTCACACCCCAGCTGCGGGTTTCGGACCTGACCAAGCGCCCTGCCCTGCCCACTGCTGCCTGGGGAAGTGGGGGGGACTGGTAGGGGGAAGGGGGGTTAATGCCAGGATGTACACAGTGAGTGCCCGGCACACGATAGCTGCCCCTCGAGGCTTTCTGCTATCCTTATTGTTCTTATTCAGATTTCCAGTTTTGGTCTGACACCACAAAAAATTCTAAAGCAAAAACATAATAAAGGCAAATATGTTTAAAAGTTTTAAATATGGTTGGTGGAAACTCCTAGCCTTTCCAGGGTATAGGAATGAGAGTCTGTGCCTGAGCCCCTACTTTCCTCAACGTAACACTGAGAGTTCCCCCTGGCCGGGTTTGCCTCTCATGTGAACTGGTAGCTGAGTGTCCCTTAACCTCGCCAACTCCTCATGAGAAACCTAGTGTCATTGCTATCTCATTCTGGGAAGATCAGCATCCTACCCAGTTCCTGAAAGTGTAATAATGTTTGGTCTTGTCAAATGAGAGCACGAGACATTAAAGTATGGAGTGGCATCTAAAATTCCTATTAGTACAGGCTTAAAGAGGTTTATCTACAAGAATATACACATCAGAAGAGATTTATATTCCAGGTAAACATGGTATGGATTCGTTAGAGAAAATGTGAACACTAGAGATATATGCTTTAGAGACTGGTGTTGAGGGCAAAATGTACAAGCTGAGAACAAATGTCTCTCCTTTTGTGTCATGTTCTTTCTTGTTTAAAGTGGGCTCGTTCTGATGTCTCTGGGAGGATACCCAGGAAAGTTTGCTTCTTAAGAGGGGAATGCCCCAAAGGGAAAGACAGGAGGGAGGCACACATTTTTAGTATAACATTTTGTACCATCTCTCTTTTGTACTATGTGTATATGTTACCTATTCAAAATAAATAATTAAAATTTCCCCCAAAGAAAGAAAGCATGAGGGTCAAATGCCCCTGACTTTTTGTTTCAGCCCAGAGGCCCAAGTAAGACTCACGTGTCTTCTCCCGTAGGTGCTAAATTCCCCATCAAGTGGACCGCTCCAGAAGCCATCAACTTTGGGTGTTTCACTATCAAGTCTGACGTGTGGTCCTTCGGCATCCTCCTGTATGAAATCGTCACCTATGGGAAAATCCCCTACCCAGGTATGGTTTACCTAGCTGTGTCCATTCAAGTGGTGTGTATAGAAAAAGCCAAATGGCATGAGGCATAAAAAAAATAAACCCGTATCCAAAAGCTAAGAATGAGCCCTTTGGGCTAGAACTTGATTTTGACTATTTTAGTGGAAAGGGTTCTAAGATATGCTTAGACCCTTCTCTGCCTTCTTACTTGATTGAGTGCATATTCTTTTTCTTCACTAATTAATTCTGCCACTTACTTAACGCCTAGAGTGTACCTGGCACCATCGTAGGAATTGCAGATATGAGGATGGATTAGAGGATTAGACATAGGCTTTCCTCCTAAGCAGTGCACCTGATGAAAGAGGAAAGAGACATAGAAATGAGAACTTGCGATGCTTTTTGGTTAATTTTAAAACAGAGGTTTGTATAAAGTACTTTGGAGTCTCTGACTCTTCAGGAAATACCTACCTCTGTTTATCAGTGAAAGATCCTTCAGATCTTTAACTTACTGGATATGAGGACATCATTCCATATTTCCAGATTCCTGACACCCAAAGCCCTTGGAGAATTCCAGATTCTGCCAATCATCCCTTTTTCCAGGATCTGTGCTGGAATGTGCAAGAAGAGGGATTTCCCCCAAAGCCTTCACATTCTTATTAATGTTTGGCTTTTAACAAAATCGATAGATAAGGTGAATTTAAAATTAAATCTTTAGTGTTTAAATCATTCTCTCATTCAAAAAGTATCTGCAGGTGACAGGCACTCTTGAGGTACCCAGGTACAGCCCGTCACAGCTCCTGCCCTTGAGAGCTAATATTCCAGGAGGGAGAGACTGATAATAATCAAGTAGACTACAGTGTGTTGGATGGTGAAGTGCACTATGGACAGTGCCTGGAGTGGATTAGGGATTGGCAAGTGGAGAGGGAGGGTTGCTGATTTTATACAGTGGTCCTGGCAGCAGCAGGGACTCAGTGAGTGAGCGAGGGATCCGTGGGGCTGTCCAGGGGCTGAGTGTCCCACAGGGGAAACAGCCAGTGCATGGGTTCCTGAACAGGAGCAGGACGCCACATGATTTGGGCCTCCGTGAGTATTTGCTGAATGAATGAATGACTCATCTAAGCCATTTAATTGTAAGATAGACTCCATGCTATGGATGAGAAAGAAGGAGGTGCGAGTGATGGAGGAGGCCATGGAATTGGGGGTGGAGTGGATGGGAGAGCCTTAGAGGCCATGGAGGAGCTTAGCATTTTACTCTGCTTGAGATGGAAGCCATGGAAGGCTTTTGGACAGAGCAGCAATGTTGTCTCCCCACTCCTGATCACCCTCACTGCTCTTTGGGGATGAGCCATAGAGAAGTGGGGGATGACGGGGGCCCAGCTGGGAGGGGAGAGCCTTCAGGGGGTGCCTGCAAAGTGGGCTGACTGTCCCGTGAAATCTCTCTTGTGCCGACATTTCATATTCTGAGTGCCACTTTGCTATAGACCCTGAAGTTAATGAATAACACTACTATAAAACAGGAGAAATATTTATTGATCAACCCTGATGTCTGATATTTATATCTATAATCTATATCTGTAGAGAAAGATTATATATTCAGATTATATATATAATCTGATACCTGATCAAATAGACATATAACCTCATAAAACGATGTTGTGTGGTATGACATACTCCACAATGATGTACATACAAGGCCCCTGAGGCTCAGAGAAGGAGACTGTTGCCCAGAAATGCCTTGCTAGCTCCTGGCGGAGCTTCTGAACTCCAGACCCATGGGCCTCCCAAGATCTGGCTCTCACCCACTGTGCTCAGTGCCTAGGATTTAAAATATTTTGGGTGAAAAATCATAAAAGATGAAAAAGAACCAGTAGAAAAATGGTGCAAATCACAAAAAATATATGATAGGACCAACCAGAAGCCATTGGCTGGTCTGTTCCCTGGTTAGCTTGTCCTTTGCAAGTTCTGGGGATGTCCGATATCTTTGGGAGTTCTATATTGCTTTGGTTTCCAGTCACAAGAGTTGTGTGTTAGGAGAGCCTCTAGCATGAGGACATGTGAACAGTTGAACAATCCTAATGACTTAAATATCAAAGGACTCGATTCACAGACAGCACAGAAGTTGGTGAACATTGCCAAAATGTGCCATTTCCATCACTGTTAGAAAACTGCTTATGGGGGAGACCTCACTGATAATTGAGTCATCTGAGGATATTTTCTTTGCAAGGAAAAGTGCTGGATATGTTGTTGTTTTTTTTCTTCTTCTTTTTTTTTTTTTTTTGTGAAGAAGATCAGCCCTGAGCTAACATCCATGCCAATCTTCCTCCATTTTATATGGGACGCCGCCACAGCATGGCCTGACAAGTAGTGCGTCAGTGTGCGCCTGGGATCCGAACCCGGGCCATCAGCAGCAGAGCGTACGCACTTAACCACTACGCCATGGGGCCGGCCCCTGTTGTTGTTTTTTTTTTAAGTAGTTTGGAAGCTATGTGCCTAGCTTTGCAAAATAAAAAGGGAATACTATAAAAGAGGAAAAAAACAGAAAATAATTAAGAAAGCCATATATAAACTGAACACATATTTTTAGAGAAAAAAAGACTAAAAGGGGTAATATATCAAAATGTTACTATCTTTGGGCAATGAGATAATAGGTTATATTAATTTTCTTCTTAATAAATTTCTGAAGTTTCTAGTTTTTTACAACCATGTTTTTATTAAATATTTTAATTCTTGTCTAAGTAATATATGCACATTAAAGAATGAGGTAGTGCAAAAAGACTTCTAATAAAAAATTGCCTCATGCTTGCTGATGCTTCTCAAAAGCATCTACTTTCAGGAATCTTGGTTATTTATTCTAATATTTGCTGCTCATAGTTCTAAATATTATCTTCATACTATTATTTCTTAAGTAGAGTTTTTTCCCCAATTTTACTTATTATTAAATAAGTATATGATCACAAGGTTCTAAATTCAGGTGATACAAAGAGGTATATGTGAAAGGTGTGTCTTTCACCCCAATCCTCCAGCCACACAACTCCCCGCCATCAGCAATCACGTTATCAATTTTTGGTGTATCATTCTAGGAATATCCATGCATATATAATTAGAGGTATACCAGATACACATATCAGCTGGATGCCGGAACTGTTAGCACCAACAAAGAACAAACTTCTGGGAATACGAGAATAAATTACATATGCAATTTTGTCAATAAAATGTACTAAAATTCTAGAAGTCAGATACTAAATGTGTGATAAGATAGTGTAGGAGTGTCGTGTCCCATTTGCAGTCCTACTCGTTGAAATAGATACTTTGAGCAGGCACATCCAATACCATGAACTTCTGTGCACGTCAAATATAATTCAGGAAAAGGCTTTTTCGTAACATGATTTCTAGAAAAAGGCTTTGCACCTATTAATCGTATTTTGGGCAAATCTCAAAAATCTTTTGTCTTCAATTACTATTGGTCCATTTCAACAATTTTTTGTTGTGTTTTAAAATGTTTAGCCCCATAGACTCAAAGCTGTGAGGAATTGCTTTCTTCAAGCAATCTCTTGTTCTCACTGACGAGTGAGCACCAAATGCTTCAAGATGGTTTATCACAATTCTTGCTGTACGTGACTTGGGAGTTTCCTCATGAAGATTTGAGGCATCAAAGTTAATATTCTCCTCCTAACTCATACTTAGAAGATAGAATGCATTCCCAAATAGGATTTTTCTTGAGAGACTCATGACTTAAATAAAATTAAATAGCTAAATAAGTACAGTTACCAAATTTGCTTATGTTATGAATGCTAGAACAGCAAACATTTTCACCTAGAATTGTAAACTACCTCCTCCACTGAATCCAGCATCTGAAGTGGCTGGGCCGAAGGCTGGTGGCTTCTGAATCCTGCCTCTACCTGGGATCTTGTTTCCTCTGGGGAAGAACTTGGGATCTCTCTTTATTCCTGAAATCTCACGACAGTGTACCTTGGTGTGGCATTTTGTCATTTTTATGTTATGCTAGGTACTGGTTTTGTCCTTTCTATTTGGAAACTTGTAGCCATAAATTCTGGGAAATGTTCGTATAGTATTGCTTCTTTGAAAATTTTCTCCTCCCCGTTTTCTGTTCTCTTTCTGAGTCACTTGCTGGCAGGATGGTAGACCTCCTGGGGTGATTCTCTGAGTCTCACGTCTGCTCTTCTGTCCCTGTCATTCTATCCCTCTGTACCGCTTACTTTCCTGCCCTTCCTTTGATGAGATGTCTCATGGGAACGAGGGTCTCTGGACCACCAGGGTAACTTGTCAGCCCCCTCACAAGTCAGGATCTCCAGGTCTGTTCTCTGGGACCATTTAGTTCCTTCAGAAGAGAATCTTCTAGGCCCTGCCTGTGGGGTACGAGTCTGGCTATCAGCATTCTGGAGGCTCACTGGGGAGGGGACATCAGTGTCTTTTTTTTTTTTTCTTTTGTATTGTGGTAGAATAGACACAGAATAAGATTTACCATTTTAACCATTTTCAAGTGGACAATTCAGTGGCATTTAGTACATTCACAGTATTGTGCATCCATCACCACTATCCGTTTCCAGAACTTTGTCATCTTCCCAAACTGAAACTGTACCCATTAAACACTAACTCCCCATTCCCCCTCCCCCCAGCCCCTGGCAACCTCTATTTTACTTTCCGTCTCTATGAATTTGCCTACTCTAGGTCCCTCCGGTAAGTGGAATCATACAGTATTTGTCCTTTTGTGTCTGGCTTATTCCACTCAGCATAATGTCCTCAAGGCTCATCCATGTTGTGGCAGGTGTCAGCAGTGTCTCACTTCTTCATGTTCAGCCTTTCTCCTCACTCCCAGTCTCCATCCCACACTCTACCCCCTCCGCCACTGGGCCTGGCGTTCCTGAGCATGGAGCTTCTCTCCTTCAGTTTCTCTAGTGTTAACCTGGGCACCCGCCAGGGAGGCTCTGGGCACAGTCCTGTGTGCGGCCCCCGACCTCACCCCTTCCTTTGCATGTGTGGTGACTCTGCGTGGACCCTTCTCAAGGCCGGGGGCGATAAAGCATCTTGCCTGTTGTCGGTGTCCCCTCTTTTAGGCGCTTTGGTTTCACGTTCCTCCTCTTGGCTCAGACCACTTCTGCCTCTGGCTGACAGGTGTCTCCTGGTTTCATCAAAGATGGAGTTGAAGTTTCTGTTTCTTGTTCTCTTTTTTGTCTTGGGATGAATTAAAGGCAGAAGAAAGGGGGAAGGCAAAAGATCCTTACTTCACTATCTTAAAAGCAAAACTGTGTTAATATTTATGTATGAATTTTCTAAAGAAAATAGAGGGAACCTTGTGGTTGGGGTTTTGTTTTGCTTTGCTCTCGTGAAGAGAAAAGAGGTTTGAAAATGACAAAGTTTTCTGAAGCATCATGTCTTTTCTGGCTGTTTCTTACCAGATATATCTAGCATCTTAATGCTACATGTGATTCAGAATCAGGAAACTCATCCTGCTGCAAATGCTCACCTCAGTCACAAGCAATGCTCAGAAAAAAAAAATAATTTGCCCTTCGGGAAGGATTGTTGGTGGGAGACTGTGGTCCTGTGGTAGTTGGTACTTCCTCCCTCACACACACACACAGAAGGCCCCTGTGTCTTTCAAGACTGTCACGGTTCCTGGAGCTGCTGCACTCTCATCTCCTGTTGCTAAACCCCTAATCCTTTTCTAATCTCTGCTGTACTGCATTTTTCTCCTTCCTGTGCTCTTTCGCCAACCCTTAGTTTCTGCTAATTCCTACGCATTTCAGATGTCACTTCCTGCTCTGCTCCCTACCCACTTCCCTCTCCTAAAAGTATCTTCCCCATTGGGCTGTGTGCCATTTGAGGACAAGACTCTGTCTTAATTATCTTTGTATCCCTTAGAACTTAGTGCTAGCTCATGACCCATAATAAGTACAATAAATGCTCGTGGAAGGAATGAAGGGTGGAATAGGAAATTGCTTACCTTTTAAGATCACCACCCGATGGCTGTTTGCTTTCTTTAACCCAGCAACAGACCAGTTACCAAGTATTGGGTTTAATCTTAGGTCTGGTTGAGATCTCCCTGCCCCTCTCCTTCTTTCTTCCATAGGATTTGTCATTTAATAGCCTCATTTTGTGTGTTGGTTTACTTGTACCTAAAAAGATCGACTTCAGATTTCCTTCTTTTTATTCGTCTTATCAAGTCAGATCTCCCAGGCAGGATGGATCATGCCTGGCCTTTATTTGCATCATTGAGGGAGTTCTTCAGAGTTAGGAGAATATACAGGAATGAAGAAGGAAAACTCTGTAGTGCGGCAACGGGAGGCCTTAACGTGCCACGGTTTACCTTCCGTGGGCACATTCTGACCTTTTATGCAACTGGGGTTCTCCAGGAAGGAAGTGAAAGAGGTATTCCTAACCAAGTTTGTAGGTCCAGCTGCTGTTTCTGTCATCCTGGGTGTTAGTCCTCCCACCAGGATCCCAGAACTTCACCCAATGCCCATGTAGAAGTAAATACAGCTATTTCTTCTGAAATTTATCCAGGTGAGCTTGGCTAGTTACAGGAGCCAGAGCGATACTGAAGCCACATAATTTATGGAGACCAGAGCCCCAAATAAAGAAAGTGATGCAGATCGGTCCCTTGGCTTCAAGCAATGGGAATCAAATGAAGTCTTCCAGTTAGAACATTCCGGTTACACAAATATTTGAAGATGGTGTTTCAGAAGTAGACTTGAGCAAAATTAATTCACCACGTAAATAACTTTCAAGAGATTTTAACAATTATAAAGTTTGTTTGGATCTTTCAGTTTCAAAAACAAGGGCTCTTCCAAGACAGAAATAACCCCGTCTTCTTCCAGGGGTTTAAAGCCAGGCAGGGCCCTTCAGTCACTGTGTCCTTAGAAGCAGAAAGGTTAGTTAAAGGCAGGGGAGTTCAGCGGTCACTGGTCATGACCCACAGTAACAAATATACAGAAACCCCCTCCATATATAAAATGAACATTTCACAGAACCACACCAACTTTTACTATGTGCAGTGCATCCTGATCTTTTTTATTTTATTCTGTTATAATTTATTTTTTTAAATATTGGTAGCTCCCTAAAATATCAATTTGTTGATCCCAAGTGGGTGATGACCCACCATTTGAAAACAGATTAGAGAATAAATTCAAAATAAGGTTCTGTTTCAAATCTAGTAAAAGACATTTCCCCTAAAGTACTAGCTATCCTTTAGAATCTTTCCAGTGACCACTAGTGGTCAAGTCTGTGGCTACAGAAAGGAGATAGCTATGGAAAGGAAATTGTTGTGATGAATGGAGTTCTTCACATGCCAGATATTGTACATATTCCACATGAAATACAGCTCCTCTCACAGGAGCTCATATCCATAGAGTAAGGTATCCAGAAAACAGGCAAAACATACAGATGTGGAGAGGTACTGCTAAATAGGCACATTTCTCTATCCCATTTTAATAATGGAGGGAAATGTTAATGAAATGATCTTTTGTTCCTTAAAGCTGTTCTCAGTATTAAGAATGGACAGTTCACCTTCTGCAGTACCCTGAGACCATTGACCATGTTAAAAGCCCTCCTCCAGGATCAGTCCTCTTGCAGAATTCAGTAGGAATCGTGAACACCCTAGTTCCCACCGGGTGGGAGAGTGTGCACACCCCATGGTCCGTGTGAGCTTTGACTCTGGCCAGTACTAAAGATGGGACAATCTAATGATTGGGACATAATCAATTTGTCTGGCTGATTGAAGGGTCCTGACTTGTTTAAGTAAACTTACAATGAAAAGCAGATTATTAAAAAAAATTGGCATGAGATAATGTATGTAAAAATGAATTTTTTTGCTATATGTATGAAGCTGACAAAAATACCACAAAAGAAATGGAGATTCAGGGTTGGAGTTGGGCCTGAATAGTTCATTCAAAAGGTCAGGCAAGTCCAGTGTCCTTTTGTCATTAAAGAGGATTTGCTGTGTCTTCTACTTACCACGTTTGCCTGTTTTCACTTGGGCAAACTGAATGCTGTCTTCATCCCCTTCATACTAAAATTTATACGTTTAGCTGCTTATAGAAATGTCCTTAGCCTCCATATCAGTTTCTAGGGCTACCATAACAAAATACCACAGACCAGGTGGCTTAAACAACAGAAATGTATTTTCTCGCAGTTCTGGAAGCCAGAAGTCTGAGATCGAGGTGACAGCAGGGCTGGTTTCTCCGGAGGCTTCTCCTTAACTCGCAGATGGCCATCTCCTCCCTGTCTTCCTGCAGCCTAGCCTCTGTGCACGTGCATTCTCGGCATCTCTCTCTGTCCTAGTCTCCTCTTTTATAAGGACACCAGTAAGATTGGGTTAGGGCTCATTTTAACTCAATTACCTCTTTAAAGTCCTTATCTCTAAATACAGTCACATCTGAGGTACTGGGGGCCAGGACTTCAACATAAGAATCTGCAGGGGAACACAGGTCAGCCCTAACAGCCTCTAAAGCCTGCTTCAGCGATGGATGCAGGATGTGGGTAGCAAAAAGACTACCACGATGCTTGACCTCGGTCAGCTTTCTAAATAGTATGGCTTTGTTTTGCCTTAGGGAGAACTAACGCGGACGTGATGACCGCCCTGTCGCAGGGCTACAGGATGCCCCGCATGGAGAACTGCCCGGATGAGCTCTATGACATCATGAAAATGTGCTGGAAAGAGAAGGCGGAAGAGAGGCCGACGTTTGATTACTTACAGAGCGTCCTGGATGATTTCTACACTGCCACGGAAGGGCAGTATCAGCAGCAGCCTTAGAGCTCAGGAAGACTCATAGCCATTCGCAGGGACGGCTGCCTCGTTAAAAAAGAAAAAATAACAATCACTGATTGCACCAGTCATTTCATGTGCTGGGATGATCCACCGTCCCTGCTTCCTGGAAGTGAGGCTGAATTACTCAGGAAGAACACTCTCTACATGGAAAAGGATTCTCTTCCCATAGGCTGATGCCCACGGTTTGCAGCTCGGTTGGCTCCCGGCTGGCAATCTTGCTTTACTAGACCCACATCTGAATACAACCTTCTGAAAAGAAAACAGCTGTTCTATCCAAAATGCACCCACTTTGGCCTCCTGTTTGCAATTGGATGTGTGGGCCATTTCAATAAATCCCCAACAGGAGCAGAACTAAACTCACTCATGAAGGTGAAATAACCAGGTGCAGATCATGACACTTCTTTGTATTTTCTCTGTCCTTTGGCTTATTTGTTAAAAAATTACTAATCCAACCTGTTAGATTTTGCAGGTAAAGTCAGAAGCTTAAAAATATCTTTCCCAGATTTCAGTGATCTCCCGTCCCCCTAAAATCTGAGACTGTTAAACATTTTCCTTCCGTGGGGACTGCTCGGACCCCAGATAGGAGGCAGCAGTGGCACTTCCCTGTAGAAGCGTCATTGGTGAGCATGCAGAGCTGCTGTGCTAGGTGACGAGGAGCCCACCGACTGCGGCTTGCCCAGAGCTCCCTGGAAAGGGAGAAAACCCTCAGAAACTGCTCTCTCTTCAGAAGGAATGTTTTTAATGGTCCAGCTTTTCAATTCCACAGTTTCCTAAATACAGACTTTTTTGACTATGTAGTGTGGAAGAACAGTAAGATTTAATCTCTGCAGAACCTGATAGGGCCTTATAAAACACAAGAGTTTTCTTTATTGCTTTGAATGATTTGAACATTATTTTAATGATCAAATATTAACTTTAGTTGTACTTTAGAAAGTAAAAATGCCATATTCTGGGTTATTTTTGTGATTCAGCAATCTTTTCTAAATTGTGTAAGATGTGTGTGAGACTATTTATACAAGAATATAAGGGAAAATGAGTGACTTGAGGCTCAGATGAGCGACTGTAGCAAGAGATGCGAGAGGTTTTGTTTACTAAACTTTTCTACTGTACGCTTAGAATGGGAAATGCTATATCACATCATGTTTCACTCTACTGTTGTGTATATACATAATATTTCTATTTTGTGATTTTATTTTAATATACCTGGCCCAATAACATCTCAAGCTTTTTACTTGTGTTTAACATTTCCAACATAAAAATGAGTACCAGCTGGGGGAAAATGAGAGGTGATTCCATATAGTTACGTTGTTTAAAAAACTTGTACAAGTTCTACCTCCATCCTTTCAGTGTTTTCAGATTGGAGAACTGAGGAGTTGATGGCCTGGACATCTGACCATCCCTTTATGGGAGCCAAATAGGATTTGTTTTCAAATAGCCTTAGCAAGCACCATTAAAATTTCATTTTGTATGTGTTGGCTAGGTGTTGGGTGCCTAGGGGAAGGGATAAAATATTCTACTTTCCCCTAAATTTTAACTTCTTTTCCTGTGTGATTTTTTTTAATATCTCTTTTAAAATTCTTGATTCACAAGTGCCGTATTCACAAAGATAGAGTATTATCATCATATAATGTTGGCATAGCTTGATTCACAATGGTACGTTTTCTGCATATACCCATCTGTTCACATTTTACTTCAGAATCACACATATGACCCACTGTGTTACTTGGAGAGACAATGTAAAGAATCCCTAAAGCAAAAAGAAGTCTCTAGAAAATTACTAAATTTATCTTCACCTTGTTTTTCTTCTCTCAATGCTGCTTCCTTTTGCCATTTTACATTCAACTTTCCCTCTCAGTCAAGTATGTGACCCTTTCCTCCAAGGGTCTCCTTCGTCACCTTGGGCCTCGTCACTCACTCGGCACGTGCTCAGGCCCAGAGTACTCAGTGGACAGCAAGCACAGTCTCTTCCTTCGGCAGTAGGATTCCAGCCTCCTCATGACTGACAGGCAAAATGAGGGGCTGAGAAGGTGTTTGTAAAATCTTAGGGTCTCCAGTGCTGTGCAGAGTGGCTTACATCATCACATCCCAGATCCTTACTGAGAACTTGAAACAGAGACTCCCAGCTCCCCTTCCCCCAAGATCCTGCCCTCACTGTTCTGCAGTGAGGGGTGTATGTCAGCACGCTTGAAAAGCTTCCCCCGTGAATACAATGTGTGCCCAGGCTTGAAAACCACTCTCCTGCTGTGACCCATATTGCAAAGTTACCTGCTCCAAAGAAGACCAACCTTCTCTTTCCTTAGATGGTTTGGTTTCCCAAGGGAGGATGTAGGAGTAGAGGAGGAAGGAAGAGGAGAAAATGTGCCTTTTTCCTTTCTTATGAACTTGAAGCCCACTAGACCTAAAGTAAAACTTGTAGGCTTGACACCAGTGTCCTTAGTAGAAGGGGACACTTGGTGCTTCCGTAGCCCCTCCAAGCACACTTCCCTAGGCTCTATCAGAATCCCACTGGAAAAGCATAGGCCTTCTTCTACGGGAGATCCTATACCACAGAAGCCTTGACTCCTGTTCCAAGAGTGTATAAGGGGTCCATAAAAGGAGGGACCATATTTATTTGCTTACATGGTGGGATAGATCGCGAGGGCATTAAACGTAAGTATAAACCCATTTCCAGTTTCGCCTGTGGTGATGGCTTTCCCTTATGTTTCCATTGTTTGAACATACTACATCCGGGGCAGTAGCTGTTAAAAGATAGTCAGTACTGAAACACCAGCATCTGATCTGTTAGAATGAATTAAAACAAATGCTCATCCTATAGCTCAGCTCCCCAGCCCTTATGATTTTAACTGCCATGTTCCACAACCAGTCAGTTTCTTGCATTCTCAGCCAACAGCATCTCTCAGAGATCACAACACCTACCTTTCCCTTTAGTATCTTCATTTTCTTCTGCCCAGTTGAATGGAGACTCCAGTTCTCTATCGCCTACATTTTGGTTGTCTGAAGTTTTTAGATTAAGTGAAGACAGGCCTTGCCATTCTTCTTGTTGCAAATGGTGATTATAAATACACAAAGACACTCATCACCCACCATTTGCTCAGTGTTCTCTTTTGTGCTTTGGCACTTTATACAAATTACCTCTAACTCATAAAACAACCCTTGAAGGTATGGACAGTACTGTCACTATTTCACGGCTGAGAAATCAGATGCACACAGTCATCTGAAATCAAAGGCCACAGAAGGAACAGATTGGCTTCCCTTCATGTTGTTTCCTTGTGACATAAAACACATGAAATACCTCTGTAGTGGAATCTCCTTGGCTCAGGTGGGTGTTTTAAGTGGGCAAAGGAATTACTTACAAAATGCTCCACCGGGGTCCACACAGATGTGAGGGAAAATTTCTTCTAAGTTTAATTTTGGAAGAAAATTCATGCAAGAATTCGACTCACCACTCACCCTTTTTAAAAAGACTATAGAGACTACACTTTTGAATAAAATGCTTTGATGACATGCTTCATTTCATAACATGAAATTGTATTAAACTGTTACGATTTAATCCCAAAAAGTTCTACTCTGATAGATGTGTAGGAGGAAAGCCTTCCAATTTAATTTTCTGTGTTCTTATGAGTTTACACTTCAGGTAGGAGTGAGTGCCAAAAATGTCACAGGGTTCCCAAGATGACAACCGTGCGATCTTGGGTATGTCCCTTAAATGCAGAAATGATAGGGGCAGTCTTAGTGGCCCCCATCTCTAGGTCGTTGGAAAGATTAGTCAGAAATAACCTAGATTGGCCAATGTACAAAGTTAACACGGAACTCCTAGAATCAAAGGTGGTTTTATTTACAGACCAAAAGTAGATACCACGTCACAAGGCAAGAAAACAATCTGAATTGTTTTTATTACACTTATTCTAGGCTTGAACAGTCCTTAATCCCTCATCTGCTACTCTTAGGGTCAGGTGTATTTTTGATTTCAGGTTTGTTTTTTTATTTGAAAGGTTAATACAATGAATATACAGTACTGAATATTTGGTGGTAAGCCCTCAGTGAACACTGGAGAAGAAACCTTTAATCGAATAAAACATTTCTGTGGAAAAATGCCTGAATTCATAGTAAGTGGGATGAATATAGCCTATAAATAACTTCAGGTCGGGTTTTGCCACCAAATGAGATCTAAAATAACTTGGTTTTCAGAGCTTTTTGGACTTTGGAATTGTGGGTAAGGGGATGGACCTGTAGCCAGAGAGCTTGAAGAACGTGTCAGACCTTTTAGTATCAGTGGCGCATCTGATACAAGTGGAGGGCGTCAGGACTGTGGTTGCTCAAAACCCATTTTATGCAGTTATGTTCCAAGATGCAAAATATTTATGCATCTCTTTGAAACAACATAGTCAGTCATTAAAATAATCTCTCATCAAATACACCACCTCGGGGAGGTCTGCTACTTAGCAGTTCAAGTGGGGATAAATATCTAATGGTTTTAGTTGACCACAAGAGCTGCCGGTGCCCTGTGGTTGCTAAAATGGTTAAGGAATGCAGTAGGAGGCTACGTTAGGAGCTGGAAAGAGGCCACCCACAAAGAGATGCTCTTTCATAACGCGAAAGTCAGACTGTGCGGGAGCATTACATTCAATTCTGAACTCTTGATGGCAGATTCTCAAATCTTAACTGTCCCGGAAAAGTCACTTTGATGTGGGTGATGGGTGTGCATGAAAGAATGGGGAGCATGTCCACTGTGGAAATCTTTGGGCAGGTGATGGGAGCTGCGGCACAGATGTTTTGATGGAGAGATAAATGAAATCATTTTAAAACATTTGCTCTGTCAAAGAATTATATTTTGAATCCTTCTTTGTAGGACATTTTTTTCCCGGAGGGGATCATCACTCCTAATCTCTTTTTGGTCAGTGTACTTAACTTTAAATAAGGTGTTTGTGGATTAATAGTAATCATTCAATACAGCGCTTTATAGAACACTTTCCTGAACACAGGAATGGTAGTAGATGTGTGAGGGACATGGATATTTAGTCTCAAATGGCCTGCTTTAAGGGGAGAAGTACAGTGATGATATAGGTAGAGCAAGAAAAGTATTAGAAGGGAAAAATATAGGTGCAAAATGTGGAGAAGATCATTCTGAGGCGAGATCGCAGAGCTGGTTACAAGAACAGGCATGGAGGTAAAGAAAGAAGGCTTCATAAAGGAGTGACATTCAGGATTGGCTTTGAAGAGGGCAGGGCGCTGGCAGCCCAAAGGAGACTGCAGGGAGCAGTTTCAGAGGAAGATGCGGAAGGCCAGAGGCAGAGAAATGTGGGCAGCATTGAAGCACAGAGCGCCCCGGACTGATGGAATTAGGGAAAAATTCTCAAACTTGAGTGTGCATCAGAATCACCTGGAAGGCTTATTATAACAGATCACTGGGCACCCCCTACCCAAGAGTTTCCAGTTCTGGGGTGTAAGTCTGGGGAGAGACCTGGGAACGGCAGCTGACAGTCCTGGTCCTGGACCACTCTTTGGAGACCCACTGGATGTACAGGTGCTCAGCAGCAGGGGAACCCAGTCAAGCAAGATGAGGCCACATCTTGAAGAACATGTGGCGTCCCAGGTGAGGAGCATGGACTTTATTAGTGCTGTGGCAGCACTGCACACCTGAGAAAGCCTCACACCAGGGAGCACTGCACGGAGCCGGCGCCCCCTGGGCTGCGGGGCCACATCGCCTGGCTTCCTACCCCAGCTCTGCTTACTGCGCTCAGCTACAAAGTGGGTAAGAATAGTACTCACCTCACAGGGCTGTTATGGGGAATAAATGCAGTAATACTTCATTGTGAACCAGGCACACAGTTAAGTCAGTGTGTCCGTGAAATAAAGATGTGGAATCAAGATGTGTGTGGATCAAGATGTTAAAATAAAATGCAGTGTCAGAAAAGCTCACTATGACGTCCAATCAGTGAGCAGTGTGAGGGGCGAGTGGACAGGAAAACCAGAGAGGAGGCTGTTGTGGCAGTCCCAGTGGAGGAAAAGCAATCTCCCCAGCTATGCGTGATCCTGTGGTGGGAAACACTCAGCTGCAGACCCTCGAGGGCCTTGCCCGACACCCAGGGATTGGGTTTCTCTGGATTGGGGGTGGGGTGCAGAAATCTGTGTGTGGTTTTTGTTAAACAGCCTCCCCCTTCTGTGATATTGATTTAAGTATTCAAATTATAACCCTGAGAAACTCAACTAGGGAATTGGATTTTGAGGTTGAATTGTGTCCTCCCAAAATGGTATGTAGAAGTCCTAACCTTTAGTACCTCAGAATGTGACCTTATTTGGAAATAAAGTTGTTGTTACAGATGTAATTAGTTAAAATAAGACGACATCCTGGGTAGACCCCTAATCCAGTATAACTGGTGCCCTTATAAAAAGTACATCCTGGGAAGAGCCAGAACATACAAAGAGAGAAGACTCTGAAGAGACCCAGGGAGAAGACGGCCGTCTACGAGCCATGGAGAGAGGCCTGGAACAGGTCCTTCCCTCACAGCCTCAGAGGGAACCAACCGTGCCGACACCTTGATCCTGCTCGGACTTCTAGCCTCCAGAAGTGTGAGACAATAAATTTCCGTTGTTGCAACCACCTAGTTTGTGGGACTTCGTTATAGCATCCATAGCAAATTAATGCAGTAGACTAGTGAAATTATAGGAGTGGCTGATAAAAGAGAAAATTGTGGAAAACAGAAAGAGGGAGAATCTGCAGTCAGGAAGAGGAGAGCTGGGCCAGCAAACAAGACTGAAAAAGGTTGCTAAGGCAGAAACTAGGTGAGCGGATGGTGTGCCATCTGAGGTCCAGAGGATAGGGGGGGGGGGCAGCAGCGTTTTCAAATGTAGATTTTATTATTACTCAGGTCTAGTGAGGCCAACAGATCAGGACACAACTGCCATTGAAAAGATAGTTTGTGACAGTTCTCAAGAGAAGAGAGCACACCACGCCAGGGGGGGCCACACCGGGAAACACTGGGGTTGGTCAGGAGGCAGAGAGAGCGAGGGGAAAGGTGGACCAGAGCCTTTACTGTGGTTTCTGCGGGAAAGGCAGGCAGGGTGAGCAGCCTGAGGACTGGCTAGTGTGAACAGTGTCGGCAGGCTCTGGGGTGGGGGTGTCCTTTGTTATCTGGTACCTGGCCCTGGGGATGGTGGCCCTGAGTGGCAGGCAGATAGAGGAGGTGGTCGGGGTGTGGGCTCTGCATTGATTGGTTTGCATGTGAAAGGCGTGCTCACAGGGGAGTCATTTACTATCTCTCAGGATTGGCTACCCTGGGACCGACAGTCCCTCCAGGGCCAGACCAGCAAGGCCCCAGATGTCCATCGGAATACAGAAAAAACAAAACAAAACCCAAGATTGAGACACAGTGTCAAAGGCAACAACAAGGTGGAGGAAGATAAACATGGTGGGGGGAGCAGAGAAGGGCTTTGCCGTGAGAGGAACATAAGCCTCCTGAGGGCAGGAATCCGGCAGCTAGTGTCCCATCCCCAGCACCCGGAAGAGCCCATCTCAGCCCCAGCTCTTTCTGGGAAGTGCGGGGAGAAAGAGGATTGCGAACAGTTAAAGAGAAGCGGGTAGAAAGGATGTTCCCCGCTGAGCTATCAGGGAAGGAGGAGAGGGAGGGTGAAAAGGCTGGGGTCTGGGTGGGCGCCCAGTTGATGGCTCCGTCTATCCAGCAGCAGAGGCAGCCACGCAATGGAAGTGATGGATGGGACTGAACTGTGATGACAGCACCCAGGGTTTGGAGCAGTTGAGGTGAGTGTGGAAGAGAAGAACGAATGGAAATCCCGCCCTGCAGTGCGGCTGTGTGTTCCTAGCGCACCAGGGAGAGAGCCGGGCACTGCTGAGAGCCGTCCATGCCGCTGATCGCCAAATGCATCCTGTACCTCCTGACGCTGGAAGCTGTGCCCGGTCACCTCCAAGGCAGTGCTCCTGCCGCAGCCTAGGAATGCTTGCACCGACACAAAGGACTTCTGTTAAAGCTCGATGCACTAGTTTGCTAGGGCTGCTGTTTAAGCCCCCAAACTGGGAGCTTAAACAACAGAAATTATTTCTCACAGTGCTGGAGGGTAGAAGTCCAAGATCAAGGAGGCAGCAGGGTTGGTTCCTTCTGAGGCATCTTCTTGGCTTACAGATGGCTGCCGTCTCCTGTATCTTCACATGGTCTTCCCTCTGTGCACGTCTGTGTCCAAATTTCCTCTTCCCATAAGGACACTGATAAGTGTCGGATTAAGGCCCACCCTCGTGACCTCATTTTAACCTAATTACCTCTGTAAAGACCCTATCTCCAAATACAGTCACATTCTGAGTTACTGGGGTTAGGACTTCTACATATGAATTTTGGGTTGGGGGTTGGGGGGCACAATTCAGCCATACCAGTCAGTCTCCCAGGAAACAGACAATATGAACTAAAGAGGCAACCCCACGACATCAAACTGCACCAGCTGGGCAGAGCAGTCAGGATGTCCCTGTTTCCCTGTGACAGACACCAAAGCCCGCTCGCCTCCTCCGGCCCCTCTTGCAGCAGCATCGCACCTCGCAGGGCCTGGCCCCTGCTGGGCTGTGCCCTGGCTTGCCCAACCCGAAGGCCATTTGAACCTCTCCTGGAGCCTTAGTTTGCTCCAGACCTACTCTGCCGGGTGCACGGGGCTGGTGAGTTTCAACGGAGAAAAGGATGTGAAAGTGCATCCCTGTCTGCAGTGGACGGTGTTGGTCGTGGTCACTGGGAAAGGCCGTCAGCAAAATCACTGCACGGACAGACCGAGTGTGTGAAGTCACATGCACTGACACATGCAGCCGTGGAGGCCATGCAAGGCGTGGCTTCCAGCTGGCTGCTCCGTGGGGGCTTAAAATAAGGACAATTTTAAGGCAGAGAGGAGGGGAGGGGAGAGGAGGGAAGGAACTTTAGAAGTGAGGAGCAGCATTGCTTCAAATACTCATCAGGCATCCCGAGGAAGTACCTCGCTGAGCCTGCCCCACTCGGTCCCAATCCGCGTCCTGAGGCCGTCGCTCAGCGCCAGAGGGAGAATGGAAAAGGACAGAGAGCTCTCAGCACCCGCAATAACCACAGAGCCATCTTTGATTCTTATGATGGGAAAACACGATGAGCACATATGTTTTCAGCCACAGTCATGGGCACACGCACTTACGCACACAGGTAGTAATTATCATCAGTCGCGATCGTCTTCCTCTATATCGTTATTCCAAGGGATATGTAAGTATGCTAAGCCTTTTCTTTTATTAACATAAAATTATTTCAGGAAAGAGAACACTTTCTTATTATTTCTTGCCACAGTCCTCAGAGATCGTGGTATTTTGTTGTTGATGTCATTTAAAATGATTTCCTAAAGAAACCAGAGCTCATGGATAGGAAATAGAAGTGAATTATTCTCAACCGCGGGACATATATAACAATAAAATACCAGATCTTCGTCCATCTATTCAATCAACTACTATTTATCAATTGCCTGCTGTGTGCGAGGCTCTGGACGACTTGGAATATATTTCGCACTAAGGAATATCTTAGACACAAACATCACCCCCACCCCACACACACCCCACAGTGATTCACCTTGTCACTTTACTTTCTGAACAGCAGCTCCCCATCTGTCAACAGCTTTAAAAATATCCAAACCATACTCCAGATAGCTGCTCAGTCTGTGGTAGGAAATAAAGAAAAAGAGTAGGTGAAAACCTTACAGGATTAAAACTCTCAACTCCAAAGAGTTAAATAAGAATAAGTATTTTTCTCCTTATTAAGCAATAACGTAACAAGAATCCCTTTAAGGAGTGAATTCACATATATACAAACTTCTGGAGCAAGGGCTGTGGATTAAAAAATAGCGCCCTCTTTCTAGGAGACGACACAAGTCTGAGGAGAGGAAGAAGTAAAAACCCCTGAGGCTCCTCAGAGAGGAGAATTTGGGGGCCATGATTCCCTCCCAGACACACGTCCCCAAACCAGTGTTCAACAACGTGCATAGGGTTTAAAATCTGAATGTAAAACCCCACACAGAAACGCCCGTGTTATTACACCAAGTAATGCAAAACAAGGACTGGCCTCTCTCCTTTGAGAAAAAATAATTTTAAAACAAAACAAAACAAAATGACAGAAATGTCTTTTCATTCTTTGAACTGAACAAAGTCTATTAAAAAGTAAACAAGTTCCTTTTTAAAAAACCCCACGTGCGCAAGCGGTTAAGTGCGCGCGCTCCACTGTGGCAGCCGGGGTTCCCAGGTTCGGATCCCGGGCGCGCACCAACACACTGCTTGGCAAGCCATGCTGTGGAGGCGTCCCATATAAAGTGAAGGAAGATGGGCATGGATGTTAGCCCAGGGCCAGTCTTCCTCAGCAAAAAAAGACGAGGATTGGCAGATGTTAGCTCAGGGCTGATCTCCTCACAAAACATAAATTAAAAAAAAAAAAACAAAAAACCCCACATGGAAGGGGATACGTGAGAGGAACACAGGAGCCAATGAAAGAGCTCCTGGGCACCAGAGCTGGGACAATTTGAGTAACAAATAAAGTAGCATTGGATTATAACCCAGATCATAAAGTAAATATTCATGAGTCCACACTGGTATAAACAAGTAAATCAATCAATAAATAAATGGAGGAGAAAAGAAAATTTTCTCATGCATGTGAATTCCAAATACTTTATGTAGATGTTTCACTTTCAAAGAGGTGAAGCTAACACCCCACTCCTGGAGTGTTCATTGTGCATAGTGTCTTCCTTCCAGAGAGTGCAGAATGGAGAGGAAGGAAAGGTAGCTTCAGAGGGGACAAACCGGACACCTCCTCAGCCAGGTGGTGAAGGTCAACATCATCAACAGTGATTAGTCCCGTTGATAGTGTGCACCCTTGATATGATGTGATGACATGACACTTGACCTCTGTGGTCTTCCTCCCCAAATCCATAATCCAAGTCTAATCATTAGGAAAACATCAGACACATTCCAATGGAGGGGCAACTTATAATATACCCAACCAGTAACCCTCAAAACCATCAAGGTCATCAAAAACAAAGACAGTCTGAGAAACTGCCAAGCCAGGAGGAGCCCAAGGAGACATGAGGGCTAAATGTAAGGTAGTAACCTGCACGAGGTCCTGCAACAGAAAAAGGACATTAGGTAAAAACTAAGGAAATCTGAATAAAGTGTGGACTTTGGCTAATAATAATGTATCAACATCAGTTCATTAGTTGTGACAAATGGACCACACTAACGTAAGATGTTAATAACAGGGGAACTGGATGCGAGGTGTATGGGAACTTGCTGTACTATCTTTGAAATTTTCTGTACATCTAAAACTGTTCTAAATTAAAGTTTATTAGCAACAACAGCAAACAGGTAATCAAGTTCCGCGAGTCTGTTCTTGGTACCGTGAAGCCGTCAAGAGTTCCCATCCTATCATTTCCTTTACCCAACATCTGGCCTAGAGTTACATTATTCAAGAAGTCCGTGTTTGTTTCAAGTTTAGATGCTTATTCATAAAGTTAAAACTCCCATAAGAACAAAAAGTGAGGGGAATATTTTTATCTGACTTCTGGAAATCACAAAATAACCAACCCCTGACAAGATGCTTAAAAAGACGCTTGGTGCTGTAGTCAATTCCCTCAGGGGACAGCGCCATCTAGTGTTCAGTCACATAAATGAACCAATGGTGGTTCTGGTTACTTCTCTTCCGTCCACTATACATACATTCCTTTAAAACCTATTTCAAAACTGAAAAGAACCACAAAGGACCTTTGGTTGAGAAAGTTTGAGAAATGCCATCAGCCCTCCTGGCTATTCACTGTACACATTCACAATAACAAACATTCCAAGAAGTCCTGCAGTATGAAAAAAATGCCTGTTTAACTCAATTAGGCCACTGTTTCTCAAACTTGTTTGCCATGACCTCCCTTTTTCTCAAAATACCATTAACTTCCAAAGAAGCAGATTTCAGTGGCACGTGGAAATGGTGGTCTGAACCATGAGGACTTGCCTGACCGTGGTGAGGGAGAACATTTCTTCCTGGGCAAGGCAGACTTCCCGTCCTTTGCCGAATGTGCCATGTTCTTCCTTGCCTTTGTGTGTTTGCTTATGCAGTTTCTTTCCCCTGTGAATAAATCTGTTTAATTTCTTGGGGGAAAAAACCTGAAAAGAACAATGAAATGAAAGTGCCTATAATCTCAAATGGCTTGAATAATCAAATTGAAATAACTTGGTTTCATTTACAACTTCAACCTAAAATCTGCTTATAAATTGCTTACTTCTATTTTCAAAAATTCAGTCCAAAAATAATGTATTTGAAAGACATTTTATCAGATATGCAAACTCACAAAAAAGTATAATAATATAGTCACTTTTTAAAAGTTACAAAATAACTTAAGCCTTATAAGACAGCAGATCTCAGTTCCAAGTGTCAGTTCTAGAACGTGAAAAGCTCTAACAAGTTAGTACTGTGTTATTTAACTTTAACCCAACACTTACGTAAAGTTCCCTTTCTTAATAAGTTCATGCTTATTTTAATATCAGATTGTTATTCACAAAGTTATACCTTTATTAAGAATAAACAGTCAAAGAGAAAAAAAATCGGTTCAATTAAAGTCTAAAACGTCTCAAGTGAAAAAACTCAAGTGATTAGGTAATATATATTGTTTTTGATCCTGAATGATTTTTCAAAACGTATTGTAAAAAGGAAGAAACACAGCTGAAATAACTGGCACCTTCCAATCACAAATAACCAAAGTAGCAGTTTGCCTAGAATGTAAATGGCAAAAATTTACTTTTTCCCCTTCTTTCCTAAATACTTGGAATACAGATTAGGTAGAAAAAACCCCACTCCAGTTATTAATTTGAATGATATTTCTTGCCCTCTTCTGACCACAAAGACATATTAAGACAGGCCCTTGAAGCAATTATGTCCCTCATACCTTGAATTAAGAGGTGTGTCCTTGTATTAAGAAGTCATCTTCGAGCCAGCCCTGATGGCCTAGTGGTTAAAGGTCAGTGCACTCCTCTCCCGAGGCCTGGGTTTGGTTCCTGGGCAGGGACCCATGCCTCTCGACTGTCAGTAGCCATGCTGTGGTGGTGGCTCACATAGAAGAACCAGAAGAACGTACAATTATGCAGAACTATGTACTGGGGCTTTGGGGAGTAGAAAAGGAAGAAAAAAGGAGGAAGATTGGCAGCAGATGTTAGCTTAGGGCAAATCTTCCCTCGCAAAAAAAAAAAGAAGAAGTCAACTTCCAGGTAAGATTGATTTTCATTTTTCAGATTTCACTACGATTTAGTAGGTAGAGAGTTTAAAGGCATGGAAAACAATTTATCCAGGTTATAATTTATTCTAGCTTTTTTAGTTTGTTTTTTCAGATGAAAACTTCTCTTAGATTTGGGGCTTAACAGTTTTCCTGAAATTAAGCAACTTAGTGTCTAACTTAAATGATGATATCTGAGGTATGATGTGACTGCTGACAATTTACTCCGTTTTATTAGTTAATGTCTTTGTTCTGGAAATATTAAAACTATCCAGCTCCTAAAAAAACAAACAAACAACAACCCAGCAGTGACGGCAAGAAGGCAGAAAATGTTCTGAAATGTAAAACACATAGCAGAGAGGTGTAGAATATTTTCCCCTCAAAGGTTTAGCCTATAAGAGATCTATATGTTAAGAAAGCACGGTACAAGAACTTGGACAAAATTGATTCTGACGATAAGCCTGGCGGTCACTGGGAACTGCTCCCTTCTTGCCTGGAAGCGCGTAGCTCCCTCCCCCATTCACCACAACTCCCACCCTGTGCAGCTCTGACCTGGACTCGTGGCTGCAAAGACGCACAAGCCAAGGGCCTTTCCACCGTCCAATAGCCCCAGGTCAGCCATGTTTTGTTCTCTGGATCCATCTGATCAATGGTGATGCTTATGAGATGAAGAAGAGTTGGGTCCCCCTGGTTCAGAAAGAGAAAGCCAAATACTTTCCCTGGTGATAGAAAATAACAGAAAGTGAAGCGGTAGAAAAGTGATGCCTCTGGAGCAGAGGCTAAGAGTTTGGGGCAGAGTCACCATCCTGATCAACAATGGCTCTGATCTGTGCTGGGCGTCCCCGCGGAAACAAGAAGCAGCAATTCACAAGCCTCTGCCTGTGAGGCTCTAAACAGAAGCTCTAAACAAAGGGGAAGGTACCAGAGAGGATGCACGCAGGAAGCGGGTGACCCGCGGCAGAGGCAGAGCGTCGGGCAGAAGGCCAGAGAAGTCCCTGGGATAAGGGGCTGAGGTCGTCTTCTTGCCAACTTACACTGGGCACAATTGTTCTAAGTCCTTCTGAAACCTTTCCTTTTCACCACAGGAACTTATCAGAACAACCATCACTTTTCGATCGTGTTGCTCTCCTTCCTGAGCTGAATTGGCCAAGGGACAAGCTTTAGCCAGTGTCCAACAGAGAAAGTCTGGCCTGTGTTACAAGAAAGCACCTCATGACCCCCCAGGCCTCAGGAGAAGAATAGAGCCTGGATTTCACAATGGCTAAAGATGGACAGGCTTTATTTTATGGCAATGCAGGCTTTATGATTCTGAAGATTTTGCTTTTTTCTTCTCAGATTCTAGGACATTACAAAGAAAAGATTGGAATTACTGTCATCCGTCTAATAAAAGCTTGGGACATGGTGCACTTCTTTTTGAGTCTGCTTCATAAATGCTCTACTGTAATGGCTTTCACAGATTTAAGGGTTTTCACCCATCTTAAGTTCTCTTAGCATCAGGGTATTGACACCTTGCGAGGAGAACGAGAAACAAGCCTCCAAGGCACACAAAGGAAAGGCAGCTTCACCAGAACACAGCACCACTGCCAACTCCAGCCAAAACAGGAAACAATACAAAACACTGGCTGGGACTTTAGGAGGAGAGGGTTGGAATCTTAGTGGTGCTGGGAAGGAATAGCCTTTCGCTCGGCTAAGATGTTCTCCAGAGGAATAGTGGTCCTTGGATGAGGAAGACAGAATTCATCTCCTAGACAGCAGAGCAGGGCCAGCAAAGAGCCAGGAGAGCCGCCCCATCAGGCTGAGATGGGGGAGCAAGCCTGGGTGGGGGGCTCACCTGCAGTGACCCATGGGCTCTGTGGACTCTCCATAGCTGTCCATGAGGGGCAAAGGTGACAGGTGTTATTATTAGATTTCATTAGTTAAATGTCACCTGTAAACTGAGGAGAAAGCTGTCTGCCTCACAAGGCTATGTTCAGGAGTAAATGAGCTAATGTGTGTGAAGATGTTTGCCATAGTGTCTGACACAGAATGGGCACTCAAAAAAGATTTTATTTTTCATATCTCAGAAAATGACATTAAGGATACTTACAAGGAAGAAATGCTGGGCATCCAATAGGCATATTCCATGTGTTAAGTGGGGCCCCTGCCAAGTGAAATATGACATCCCTCCCTCTCTCACGAGACAGCCAAGAGCCTGCAGGCCATGACATGGGGGACACTTTCTACCGCCTATACCTTAGACCCGGGCCAGCTCCTGTACTCTCCTTGCTTCTTTGCTGTGGATGCCAAAGATGTGTTCCTCTCAGTGATGACCACCACGGGGTCTGTCCTTTAGGCTCTTTGTCCTCCAAATGGAATTCTCTTCCGCTCCCACTTTCTTACTCTCTCCAAAGGTGAATATAAGGCCCTTTCCACTTTATCAGAGAGAAATAGACACTATGAAATAAGAAGTCACAACGTCCTGACATAGGGGCCCCTGGTCCTCTAGTGTCCAAATCCTGAGTCAACAAGTAGAAGCTCCCATGGGCTTCTGCTCTCCCTCGCGTTCTCCTGAGAGGGAGGTTTCAACGGCTACACCTGCCCTCACTTGCAGCATCACAAGAGACTGTGGATTTAGTAGAATTTTCTTTGAGAAATGTCCTTTCGTAATGGTTATAAGTTGATTAAAAATAAATAAGTTATAGACAATAAAAGCATTTCCTTGTTGAGTGAATGAAGTAGGATTTCAATTTTAATGCAACTCCTCACCATTTTGGTGTTTGTTGTATAATAACTTCAGGAGCTGTTCACTGATTTTGCAAAATTTTATACATAACTGTAATTATAAAGATATTCCCTAAGGGTTGAGTAAATTTAAAACCTTTTCATGACTCTCGGTGCCATGGGTACGTGAGTTGAGGTCACAGATTTATAATCGAGTGAAGTCTGGAGGGCACGTCACTGCAGGTGTGAGCACATCCCCACCAACTGCCCAGGCAGATTAAAGTAGCCCAAGGAGCTACTTTATTAAATTTTTAAGTAAAAAAAAAATCTCTTCAAGAATGTCTTCCAATTAAATTGTGCAATGATTTAAATGTGCTCTAATAAATTTCATACCAATCCTGAGTCCCAGGATTAATAAAAACATATAAAGATATATTGTGCTGTAAGTGAGTTCTAGAATCTCCTGAAGAACTGAAGAGACATTCTTGAAGAAACAGAGTGGGTAGAGAGGGCCAAGAGGTCCTGAGGGCTTGTCTAATGCCAGCCCTCCCTACAAGGGGCCAGGCAGTGCCAGGGCAGGACGCCGTGTTCTCCAGTCCCAGCAAAACGTCAAAGGGGAGGGAATGCCATAGCCTCTGCGTTTACAAGGACGCGGAGAAATGGAATTGGGGGTTTGGGTATGATTACCCTTGGTTCTCAAGAAGGCCCAAGTTAGGAGGAGGAGAGAGGCGAACACGATCCCAGATTTATTTCATTATTATAATGTATTGCTGTCCCCCTCCACGGCACCCTTGGAGCCTCAAGGAAAGCGAGCAAATAAGAAAGCAGTTGGTTGCACTCAGTGGGGCTCCTTCCCTTGGTCAATGTTCAGGACGTCTGGACCGTGGATCTGCAGTGCAGGAGACCCCCAGGAGGCGTGGGGGGGAAGGAAGCGGGGGAGCCGGTTCAGCTTACACCCTTGCCTCTCACACCTGTTTTAAGTAAGCTGATTTTTTTAAAAATCAGCTAATTATTGAAGTGTGATTTTAAATGTAGCCAGCCCTGGCAGTCGAGTGGTTAAGACTCGGTGCTCTCTCCGCTGTGGCCCAGGTTCATTTCCGGTCAAGGAACAACACCACCGTCTGTTGGTTCTCACACTGTGGCGGCTGCGTGTGGCTGTGATGCTGACAGCTGTGCCACCACTATTTCTAATACCAGCAGGGTCACTCATGGTGGACGGGATTCAGTGGCGCTTCCAGACTAAGACAGACTAGGACCTACCTTTCTGGACCTATCCACTCACTTCCAAAAAACTGGCCATGAAAACTCTACGAATAGCAGTGGAGCCTTGTCTCATATAGCATCAGAAGTGAGAGGCTGGTGCAAAAGACGGGGCAGGGTTCCATTCTGCTGTACTCAGGGTTGCTAGGAGTTGGAATCAATTCAATGGCACTAACAACAACAAACAATTCTAATTGTACAATTCAAAGAGTTTTGACATGTCTATGCTGTCATCTAACCACCATGACAATCCAGATGTAGAAGACTTCCGTCACCCCAAACGCTCCCTCGTGTTCCTTTGCACATTTGTGCCCACTCCTGCCCCAGGCAACTGGTGATCTGCCTCCTGTCACCATAGTTTTGCCTTTTCTAAAATCTCACATAATGGAATCATATGGCCTGAAGACTTTTTCCTTTGTTTTTAGCGGATGAATTATCTAGGAAAACCTGTCCCTCCCTGGGTCCCCGTTGCCTTCAGTAGTTGTGGGGTTCTGGCAACTCCACCTGTGTGGCTGCAAAAGCCCTCCAGTCATATTGACAGCCGACAAGCTTGCAAGGTCTGTAATGGGCCCTTACCATGCACTGCAGAGCAGACAGGGGTCTTGCACATTCGCCAGAAGGGAGCAACTAGAAGACTTCCGAGGACTATCGTAGCATCACTTGGACGACTCTCCACCCTGCCTTTCCAAGGTCTCCCTTCCCAGCCAGGCTGGAGGAGAGCAGGAAGTATGGTGTGTGTGCGCACAGGAGACCCTGTCATAGCACGGGAGTCCCTCAGTGGGGGAATGAAGCCCTAAAGCCATGATAGGGTTTAGATCGGAGCATGTGTGGGGTGGGGGATGGAATAAAATCCCACCACACAAGTTGGGTTTATTTGTTTTTCTCCGAACCCCACATCAACTTAAATTCTTTTCAAATAATGCAGTTTTTAAAAGACTTACCCTGGGTGAAGAAAGTGGGAGGAAAATTCTTCCCTAGGACTAAATCCATGAGGGGCCATTGGGAACTGGAGAAGAGAATGGTGTCATGTAAAGGGGAGCACTTCAGCAGACAGGCCAGAAGTCAGGCTCCCAGGGACAGGCCCAAGACTCAGGGATCCCAGCCCGTCCTCCAGAAAAGAGCAAAGCATCCCCTGGGCTGGGATGGGTGCAACCTCGGGGCTGAGGAACCACATGAAGCCCTAGAGAGAAGAGAGAGAAGGACCTCTTGACAACATCAGATTGCTCGAATTCTCAAAGATGTACCTTCTTCCAAGAGGGAGTCAACAGAGAGACCCAGAAAGCAAGAAGGTTTTGGGGTTTTTTGGTTTTAATCACCCCTAGGGAAGGGGTAGAAATCAACGTTTCTTGTCCATCCACTTGACAGCATGTGCTGGGGTAAGTGCTTTATGTCCATGTTCTTATCAAAAAGGAAAAACAAATTATAAACGTTTTCCCTTTTATTGAGAAGGAGGAGCTGATGTGGGAATGAAAAGAAAAGGGATCTTTTTAAAAAAGTAAAAGTAGAAGAGTAAGAACAGAACCAAAAACACTAACAGTTTATAAATTTGTAACAGTTTATAAAGTATCGGGACAGGCATGCTCTGATGCTCTACTATGTGTTGGTAAAATCAATTCAATAGGATCCACAATGAATGATAAAAATTTTAGATCCAACTTGGGGATGGTTGAACTTTTTTCAGGGTACTTACTAAAAAAAAAAGGGGGTGTCCAAGATTAGCCTAGCCAGTCACTCTCAGAATCACAAAAGAGAGGGACATAGCAAGCCAACTAAGTCAAGAAAAGAATGACACTGTATTTGGGAACGTTAAGGGTGTTTGTATAAGAGGGAGAAAGGAGCAAGGAGTCAGGACACTTGTTAATACTAATTTTCAATGGGAATTATAATTAATTGCAAAGGTTGGTGTCCTTGTACATAGAATAAATAATTTCATTTACTACAGCCACTGTGTAAAATGTTTAGCCTCTTTGATCTTACCTGAATGGATAAATGATGGCATGGTTGTTTGTGGACAAGTTCATAGGATACAGACCTTCTACAAAGGGTTGGGGAACCCGTTGAGTTCTAAGACATGAAACTTCCCTCTATGTTTAGCTCCCACAAAAAGAGAATATTTTTTTTTGGCAGCTTCTTAATCTGGCTCAGATCCCTGACTGATGGCAAATAATATTTCAGTACAAGTAATGCACCCCAAATGACAGAGTGCTGAACTCTGTCCTGTTTCTGTAGCTGAATCATTGCTCACGAAAGGGACGAAGTGGCAGTTGTTTTCACCAGCTATTTCAACATGAAAGTAAATACAGTCCCCATCCAGCCCAGCGGGTCATCCACTTGTTTGGAAGCTACCTGTCTCAGGCCATTGTTCTCATCATTAGTCCTCCAGAGCCCATCAGTCACTGAGAAAGTTCATGTAACTTCTCCATCTTCACCTTTAATGCTTTTATGCACAGCACACACATTAGATTCAAATGCAAAACATAATCCCATCATCTTTTCCAACCTAATGCCTTATCCTGGTAGACAGGAACTGTAAATTACAAGGGATTTTTTTTAAATTACAAGGGATTACAGAAATCTCATCGCATCACAGTGCTTGTGCGATGGCTTAGAAACCCTCATCTTATCTTAGGATAACTACAATTCCTCTGAAATTTATATAGCCACTCTAGCTTTTTTTTTTATTAGTGTTCGCATGATATACCTTTCTCCATCTTTTTACGTTTTATGTATCTGAGTGTTTCAAAATATAGTGTATTAGAAAATCGGAGGTATAGTAAGGCCAACAGATCAGGGGATGATTGCCATTAAAAAGATAGTTTATTACACACAGTTCCTAAGAGGACAGGGCATGCCATACCACAAGGGGCCACGGGAGGAATGATTGGGGTCAGCTAAGAGAGAGGGAACGATGGGCAAGAGCCTTTATTATGGTTTCCTTGGGACGGAAATGGCAAGGAAGGGCAGACAGGATTGGCTAGTTTGAATAATTTCAGTGGGCTCTGGGGCATAGGGGCACCTGGCCCTGGTGATTAGAGCAAGGGGATAATGACTCGGAGTGTGCAAGCCAGATAAAAGAGAGGGTGGGACCTGGATGGATTCGTTTGTATTTGACAAGCACACTCCTCTGGGAGGAAGGCAATGAGGGAGGCAAGATGACTCAGGCATATTAACAGTTTGTCTAGAACAAGACATGTCTAGCACATACATGTAGGGCAGATGTTAAAGCATCAAGTTATGGAAGCTAGAAACATGGTTAATACAGTGAGTCTTAATTTTTAAACTGGGTTGGGTCTTATTTTTTTTAATCCAATCTGACAATCTCTGTCTTTTAACTTGTGTGTTTAGAACATTCACATTTAAAGTGATTGTCAATATAGTTGGATTAAAATTTACCATCTTTGTAAATGTTTGCTGTTTGTTTCATTTGTACTTAGTTTCTTTTTTCCCCTTTTTCTGCCTTCTCTGGTTTTAATTGACATTTTATTTGATTCCATTTTATCTCTCTTCTATTGTATTATTTAACTTTTAAACACATTTTAGTGGTTGCCCTAGAGTTTGCAATATAGCTTGCAACTAATCTAAATCTACCTTCAAATAATACTGTACTGCTTCATGTGGAGTGCAGGTACCTTATAACAGAGTATTCCCAATTCCATCCTGCATCCGTGTGACATTGCTAGCATTCATTTTACTTATTCATATGCTATAAACAACTAACACATTGTTGATCTAATTGCTTTAAACAATTATCTTTTATATCAGTTAAAAATAAGAAAAAGAAAAGAATATATTTACCTTCATTTATTCCTTCTCTGATATTCTTCCTTTCTTTATGTAGATCTGAGTTTCTGACATATATCATTTTCCTTCTGCCTGAAGACTTTCTTCTAACTTTGTAGGGTAGGTCTGTTGGCAATGAATTTCCTCAGTGTTTGTCTGAGAAAGTCTTGATTTGCTTCATTTTTGAAGGATAATTTTGCTGGATGTAGAATTTGGGTTTGGCAGTTTTTCTGTCAACACTAAACATTTCACTCCACTCTTTTCTTGCTTGCATGGTTTCTGAGGAGATGTCAGTTGTAATTCTTATACCTGTTCTTCTACAGATAAGGTGTTTCCCCCCTCTGGCTTCTTTCGATTTTCTCTTTGTCTTGGGTTTTCTGCAGTTTAAATATGATACACCTAGCTGCAGATTTCTTAGTATTTAACCAACATGATATTCTCCAAGATTCTTGGATTTGTGGTTTGGTGTCTGTCAATAATTTTGGAAAATTATCAGACAGTGTTACTTCAAATATTTCTTCTGCTCCATTCTCTCTTTATTTTCTTTCTGGTGTTCCAGTTATGCACATGTTACACCTTTTATAATTGCCCCATAATTCTGCTCTGTTTTTTCATTCTTTTTTCTCTTTGAATTTCAGTTTGAGAAATTTCTGTTGACCTATCGGCAAGCTCGTTGATTCTTCTGTCAGCTGTGTCTGATCTACTGATGAGCCCATCAGAGACATTCTTCATGTTACTGTGCTTTGACTTCTAGCATTTCCTTTTGTTTCTTCTTCAGAGTTTCCATCTCTCTGTTTATATTACCCATCTGTTCATGCGTGTTATCTACTTTTTCCATTAGAGCCTTTAACATATTCATCATAAAGTTTTTTTGTGTGTGTGTGAGGAAGATCAGCCTTGAGCTAACATCTATTGCCAATCCTCCTCTTTTTGCTGAGGAAGACTGGCCCTGGGCTAACATCTGAGCCCATCTTCCTCTACTTTATATGGGACACCGCCACAGCATGGCTTGACAAGCGGTGTGTCGGTGCGTGCCTGGGATCCGAACCTGCGAACCCTTGGGCCGCCGAAGCAGAGTGCGCACACTTAACCGCTAAGCCACTGGGCCGGTACCCATCATAGTTACTTTTAATTACATTTTTGATAATTCTGATATCAGTGTCATAGCTGAGTCTGGTTCTGATGGTTGCTTTGTCTCTGTGTCGGTGTTTTTCTTGCCTTTTGGCACACTTTGACTTTTTTTTTGGAAAGCTGGGAATCTTTTATCAGGTAATAAGAACTGAGATAAATAGGTTGTTTGTGTAATGATTTATGATACTCTGGTTAGCAGTTGGGCTGTGTTTAGTGTTTGTTGCAGCTATATGCACCAGGGGTTCAAATTCCTCTAGTGGTTTGTCTTTTCTTCCCTGCTTGGTTTTGGGGCTTCCTTTTGAACTGCCGTGTCTTGCAGCTCTTTCTGCTCTAATCCATTATGACTGCAGCTATTATTTCTGTTAGTGTAGTGCTAGGTTGTGGGGGAAATTCTCTACTTTTCTAATTAAGTCTCAATCTTTTAGTTGTCCCATCTCAGGAGTGTGTCTCAGAAGTGTTTCTGTCCCTTCTCTTCCAGTAGAGCTTTCCCCCTTCTTTGCCCTCAGTCCCTTTCCTGGCTTTAGCATTCCCAGATTTTTTCCTCAAAGCCCCCTACCCTGTTAGACTACGAATTTATTTATTTATTTTTCTTTAGGTGAGACAGAAAGGCTGAAGTAGGCCGGAGTGGCACAGTTCCCTTCTTCAGCTGGGATAAGTTTTCAGAATTGTCTCCTCAGTTCTTCCCCTTGGAAGTCAGTCCTTTGTTAGGGAAAAGAGTCTAAGAGGGTCTCACAATGACAACTCTTTCTTTGCCCCTGACGATTCACTTGGGGAGCTTTTGGAATCTTCTTTGTGAGAACCTGATGAGGTCCCTCAAGGAAAAGCCTGTGAAAGTGTGGCCCCACTCCATGACTGTAGCCCCCAGGAGTTTTTCACACTTATGCTAGTCTGCACTCAGCCTCCAGCAATTTGTCAAAATTACTCTTTAAATATTCCTACCAGCGTGGCATCTGGCAGCTTCTGCTCCAGGTATCTTACTGGTTGTGACCAATTCTTCAGATTTGGGGGCTGTGTTTTGCCCTGTGACCTGAGTTCTCTTTTAGGGACAAGAAAATTCTTTGATTTTCAGTTCATCCAGCTTTTCCTTGTCATAAGGAGGGGAGTAACAACTTCTGCGGTCTTAACATGTCAGAGCAGAAACTGCTCTAATATCAGCAATTTGGATCACCATTGCAAATTTGGCTCTTAATAATGCTGCAGCTAGGAAATGAAAAATAAAGAAACAGGAAAACCTACTCTTCTAGCTGCAATTGATTTTCATAAGGCCCATCTGAAGAAACATTTGAGAAGCAGATGAAGGATATCTTTGAAGTGGGTTTAGGAATTAAGCAAAGCAGAAAGGAATCTACTAACAGTAGGGTGACCTTATAATTTAGCATCCAAACTAGGACATTTTTGAAAATAAAAGGGAGAGATTTCATTAATTACATGGGGAAAAAAGACATAAACCAAGACTGTCCCAGGCAAATTGGGATGTGTGGGCAGCCTTACCAATAGCTACAGTCATATCATAAAGGACAATAAAGTCCAAGATATTAGTTTAGAGTAACTCCTTTTTCTCTTCACACTGATTCTTTATTACTTCTATAGTTTGTGATCTCCTTGGATTTGCAGTATTGTATACATTTATTTAAAAATGGAAAATAAGTTAGCAACTATTGTTTACTAGAACTCCTTTCTAAAAAAAACTTGTTTTATTGAATGTTACTAGACTCTTTGCTGTAGCCACTTTAAAATAAAAATCCTAACACTTCTCCGAGCTTGTTAATGCCAACATTCTCAGATCTTTAGTCAGAATTAAAACGATAGAAAGTCCTCTTGTAATTATGGAGTATAACATCATTCCTATTAATTATGTTTTATAGCAACAGGAGGAAGTTAGCATCACATCCATTTAGGATCATGGAAAAACTATTTCTCTTCAATGTAATCATAGAATTCTAGAATTTCAAAGCTGAAAGTCACTTCTGAGATCATTTAGTCTAAACCTTTATTCCGAAGGCATCTGAGTCCCAGAGGTCAAATTACTTGCTCAAGGACAAACAAGAGGGAAGAACAGGAACTGGAACCCACGTCCTATGATACCAAGTCCTGTGCCCTTTTCAACTCCACATTGTGTGGATGTTTACGTATGTGTGTGTACATATATATATAATATATATAATCACAATTTGAATGCTATGAGATTGTCAACACCTACTTTGACTTTCATTCTTCCAGAATGTAGTTATTAGAATCTTCCTTTATTGCACATCTTCCCTTTCATTCATGGATTTCATGGTCTATCACTTGGTCATATTCATTTTTTAAAAAAATTATAGTAAAAACACAACATAAGCTCTACCCTGTTAACAGATTTTAAAGTGTACAACACAGTATTGTTATCTATAGGCACAATGTTGTACAGCAGATATCTGGAAGTTATTCGTCTTGCATAACTGAAATTTTATACCTGTTAATTAGCAACTCCCTATTTTCCCTTCCCCCATGTCCCTAGTAACCGCAATTCTATTCTTTGTTCTTATGAGTTGGACTTTTTTTATTCCCTTAATTTACTTAATGCCAATACCGTGGAATTTAAATATATTATGTCTTGTCTCTGGTGCAATTGTCTAGTTTTGTTCCTTGTTTCCTATGCTTTATTTTTTGCTTCTTGTTTCTATTTCAAGGACCTTGAAGGTATTGGGGTTTGGGGAAAAATAGTTGCCAGTATAGATTTTGATATTGTAGAGGAAGCTTTCTAAACCCAGACAGGGATGTAGTTGGGGGTTGAGGCTACTCAGTACCCCTGTATGTGGTCAAGCTGTACTGTTTCTACTGCTTGGAGAGCAAGGTGAATGTAGGTCTCCTAGTCCATTGGGGATGATAGAGGGCTGTGGACTGGAGATGAACAGGACTTTTGTCCCTTCTTTTTTTTCTTTTTTTTTTTTGCAAGGAAAGATTCACCCTGAGCTACCATCTGTCATCAGTCTTCCTCTTTTTTCTTTCCTCCCCAAAGCCCCAGTACATGGTAGTATATTCTAGTTGTAAGTTGCTCTAGTTCTTCCATGTGAGCCATAGCCACAGCATGGCAACCGACAGATGGGTCGTGTGGTTCCGTGACTGTAAGTGAACCCCGGTGGCTGAAGCAGTGAGCGCTGAACTTTAACCACTAGGCCATCAGGGCTGACTCTTTCTGTCCCTTCTATTCAAATTGAAATTCTTTTGAATGAAAAAAATGTCTGTGTGCCAAGCACTGTGTGAATCACTGCCATGGATCTAGATGGAGTAAGACACATTCCCAGGTAACCTGCAATCAGCTGCAGTCAATTGGTGGTAGAAGGTGTGGGAGATACACAAATAACTCAGGACTAGACTGAATTTGCCATTTACCTGAGAGTGTTATTAAGTGTTCAGTAAAATTGTGCTTCAGTTCTGATGCATCAGTTATCAGGTTGCCATACAAATCGTCTGTTGAACTGTCTATTTCCCTTCCTAGACACAAGCTCCCAAGGTCTTGTCTACTCATCCTTGCCTGGCACAGAGGAGATGCTTCATAAGTACTCATTGCTAGAGGAGAGAGGTACAAGGAATGCGCTGTGGGGACTCAGAGGTGAGGGAGATTGTTGGGCAATCAGGAAGGGCTCCACAGAGAAGGTGTTCTTTGACACAAACCTTGAAGAAGTGGTAGGATCATAATGAACCCAGATGGGGAAGAGTCAGAGACCTAAGCACAGGACACTGGGAGCAGGGAAAGAGGCTGCTTCATCAAAGCTCAAGGCTGGAGAGGTGGGCTGGGACTGGATTATCAGGGAGATGGTGAGTGGTTTGTACTTAATTTGATCTTGTAGTGACTTGGTGACAATGATTAATCAGGAAGGCAATCTGGTGAAGCTGTGTGCGATGGATCAGAAATGGGAGAGGCTGGAGGCTGTCAGACCAGTTGGGACGCTATTGCAATAGTCCAGCTGAGAGCTGAAGAAGGCTTGAGTGGTGACATGGAAAAGGAAATAGAAAGGATGGAGGCTAGAGATATTTGGAAGGAGGAGTCTGAAGTTCTTGCAATCCATAGTTACCTAAAATAAACCAACTCAGGAAAAAAATAGGATGAAAACAACAATAACAAAATAATATTTTTCTCAATTTATTGTCCGTCAACTGTTTTACAACCTGCAGTCCTTTCAAATTCTTCCTTCCTGTGGTGCCAGGTGAATAAGCAGTTGCTGCAGAACTTGCCACAGATGCCGAGCATCACTGCAGGGTCCGCGGAAACCGCCAGCGTCAGCCAAGGCTGTTGCTGCTGATGCCAATCAAAGGCGCCGACATGGGCAGGACTCACTTGCCCCTAAGGTGGCTGTATCCTCAAGGGATACACTCCTCACTCCTCATTGTTATCTGGTTTAGGAAACAAGGTTTCTCTTTGTTCTCAGAGTCTTACAGAGATTTTCTTCTGCTTTTTATAGCAACCTCTCCTTTCACTACAATTCAGGAGTTTGTACAAGCTGGGAAGTTGACGAACTTAGTGACAAATTCTGTGCTGTACTAAAAAATTATTTTTCTCTGGCACTGGCTCCTTGGCCTTGGATGAAATTTGTGGAGTTCTCTTTTCTCCTTAGAAGTACATCTTAGTAGTTGATGAAAATAAAGTACTGGAAAGGCCACCCTCCTCTGAATCCTAATTGAGACCTTGCTTCCCACTGAGGAGAGTGTGTACATTTGTGTATCTGGTGACTGAGACTGATGGGGTGGGGTGATGGTTAGGGATTGGTGTTTGGGGAGAAGAACTGAAGGTCAGGGTCTCAGGGGGAGTAAAAGGGTCAGAGAGCTATTTTCTTTGCTCAGCAGAGTGAATATCTTTTCCATTTAAACCATTGTATTCTTCAGCTGTTACTTCCTTTGTCATTTCTATAAATATGAAAGCCCACTTATTCTCCTAACAGAATTTTTCAATAGTTATTTCCTCACATGGAATGTTTGTGGTTTGATATATATCTTTTTCTATATAAAGAAGAAGCATATGGTGTATGAAGGCAGGTTTTAAAAGTCTTTCTATAGATGAAGTATAAGGTTTAATTGAATTTGTTGATCTTATTCCAAAAGTATTTTCACTTTTTATTGTGATATAATTAACATATAACATTATATTAATTTCAAGTGTACAACATAATGATTCAATATATGAATATATTGCAAAATAACTACCACCCTAAGTTTAACATCCATCACCTCATGTAGTTAACAAATTTTTTTTTCTTGTGATGAGAACTTTTAAGATCTATTCTCTTAGCAACTTTCAAATATGCAGTACAGTATTATTAACCATAGTCACCATGCTGTACATGACATCCACAGTTCTTATTTGTTTTATAACTGGAAAATTGTACCATTTGACCACCTTGACCCATTTCACCCACCACCCCCTCGCCTCTGGCAACCACCAATCTATTCTCTGTATCTATGAGTTGGTTATTTATTTATTTTTAGATTCCACATATAAGTGAGATCATATGGTATTTGTCTTTCTCTGTCTGATTTACATTGCTTAGCATAAAGCCCTCAAGTTCCATCCATGTTGTCGCAAATGGCAGAATTTCCTTCTGTTTTATGGCTGAATAATATGCCATCACATACACACACACACACACACACACACGCCACATTTTGTTTATCCATTCATCCATTGATGTACACCTTGGTTGTTTCCGTATCTTGACTATTGTAAATAATGCTGCAACGAACATGAGGTTGCAGATATCTTTTTGAGTCAGTGTTTTTGTGTCCTTTGGATAAATACCCAGAAGTGGAATTACTAGGTCATATGGTAGTTCTACTTTTAATTTTTTGAGGAAACTCCATACTGTTTTCCATAGTGGCTGAACCATGTACATTCCCATCAACAGTGCACAAGTGTTCGAATTTCTCCACATCCTCATCTGTCATCTTTTGATTTTTTTTTATAATAGTCATCCTGACAGGTGTGAGGTGATATCTTACTGTGATTTTGATTTGCATTTCCCAGATGATTAGTGACATTGAGCATCTTTTCATATACCTGTTGACCATTTATATTTCTTCTTTGGAAAATTGTATATTCAAGTTCTTAGCTTATTTTCAGTTGGGTTATTAGCTTTTTGCTATTGGTAATATTCTTGATAATATTCTCTGCTCCCTTGTCATATCTTCCACCATTGTCATGACCTGGTAAACCCCAATCTTGAATCAACACAACAATTTGCTTTTCTCATTTCTGAATCTTGATCACCAAGGGAACTGGAGAAAAAGTAATAAAATGGCTCAGATGGGTGCCATTATAAAATCAAGGTCTTACTACTCCAGTAATCCTTCTGTCTTCTGGTCAGCTCTATCTCTCTCCTGGTCTCCCTCAAGCTTTTCAAACTTTCTCTATTCTCTTCCAGTCTTGGATCCCACAAATTCCCTCATTACTCAGGTCGTTATGGTTCTTTCTCCTATCCACTGAGACACTGAGAATTAACATATGAGCAATTACTGAACTTCAGGTACTAAACAAGAACTTACCTGCCAATAGAACTTGTTCTTACCTCTTTCCTTCTACTTATAACAGAAAAGGGGTAAGGTGCCCCTCCTTTTCTTCAAGCTAATCCATCTACCTGTCTTTGGATTCCATCCCTCCCACCTTCTCAGGAGCCTCACTCCATCATCTCCTCCCATGATGATGTCATCCATCATCTCCCTCTCCTTTACTTGTCATCTCCTTCCATGTGTTCAACTCTTGCCTCTCTACTGCCTCCGTCCCATCAGCCTGAAGTTCATCTGAAAAACACAAAACTCCACTCTCAACCATGTGCTGCTGCCCTCCAGCTCTTTCTCTATCTCTTATCTCCTTTAGACCCAAACTTTCTAGAAGATTTGTTTGTGCTCACTGTCTCCATTTTCTCCTCTCATGTCTCAACCTTCTACAATCTACCTCACATCCCCATCACCTTTTTGAAGCTATCCTTGTGTAAGTTTTTGCTAAATCTAATGGACTTCAAGCTATCCAATGCGCAAAACATTGCATCACTCTTCATTTACCCTTCTTCCTCCTATTCAACCTATTTAAAAATATAGTAGATTCTGCCTCCTGAAAACTTCTCATAGAGATAGAACTCTCTCCATTCCAATTCCCACTATTTTAGTTTAAGTTGCATTCATGTCTTGTCTGTACTCTTGTAATGGTCTCCCAGCCTTCAGGCTTCTCCCTCCCCTTCAGTCCATTCTTAATAGTGTATGTCATTATCTTCCTCCTCTGACCAAAACCCTCCAATGTTTTCCCCTTTATCTGAAGATAAAGTCTATATTCCTTAGCACAGAGTAAAGCCCCTGCATGACCTGACCCTTCTTACCTCTCTGGCTCTCTCTGCTCACATGAACTCCAGACTAGATATTTCATCCACACCTAACTTCTCTCAGACCCTTTAACGTGCCATGCACTTTTCATCTATGAGCTGGTCCTTCTGCCTGGAACACTCCTTCTCCCAATTTCCTCCTCCTCCTTGGCACCTCCCCCACCGACCCCCCCTCCGCCCCCCATCCACAATCTGATTTATTTTTACTTGTATTTCACATTGCTAACGGGCCCTTGGCAAACTTCAAAGTCTGAGTTAGGTGAAATATCTACCTTTGATCTGTGCAAATAATAAAACAAATACTCATTGAATTGAAACCATGGTTTTATCATAGCCACGTTGAAATGTACAGAAAAACATGATTTACCAAGCATTGCTTTCAACACAGAGCTCACCCCTCTTCCTCATATGGAACCAAATTCTTAATACACTCTCAAAGAATCAAGTAAAATATTAAAAGAAATAGATCAACTTCCAAAAATTGTAGGGAGATTACTCAAGGAATAAAACTTCAAAGTTTGCATTTAAAAATCACAACGCTTTTGAAGTTTTATGTTTTCACTATAGGACATAAAATTGTTTTTCTATAGATAATAGTGAGAGCTATGGTTACACAGAGAATTCTTTACTTTTAAAAAAAATACAGAAATATGGCAGTTATTATGAGCATTTCCTTAAGTAAGTTCATACTTAATTCAAATTGGGGTCATGTTATAGAATGTTTTACCTCTCAATTTGCTCTGTTACTATTATTTCCTGAAATATCACTTTGGATATTAATATATCTTTACTTAGTGCCTCAGTCCATCATTACTTTTTTGGCAATTAACTTTTCTATAAGATTTCCAACTGTCCTTAAAAGATCCTTCAAAAAATAATTGAAAAGAGAAAATAGAGACATGGATAATCTGTTCCAGAGTGGGATCAAATCACATATCCATTGGTAAATGGGGGCGTTTCCCATAACACACTGAGCTTCTCACTTTTATAAGACTTAACACTGTAGAGATATCATATTTATTGTGGCAAATGTGAATACACATTTCATGGAGAAACAAATAAAGATAATCCATAAATATATGGAAATCTTTAAGGGAATAAATAAAAAGCAAAATTATAAGACATAGTCTTCACCTATCATTCTGGAAAATGCCCAAAAGATAATAATAGTACCCTGTGTTGGAAGCGAATGAGCAAAAAGGCATTGCCATACATTGTACAAAGTCATATGTACAAGGATATGCAGTGTTGCATTGTTTATGACAAAAGAGAAGTAGAATAAAAAATCTAAATATCTATCAACAGGGTGCCAGATAAATAAACTGTGGTATAACCATACATTGGAATCCTATGTAGTCATTAAAAAGAGTAGAATAGTTCTATAAACACAAAAATAAAACAATGTCCACGATATATAAGTGAAGTAAGGCAAGGACATTGTGTAAAGAGCGCTGTCCTGTGAGTGTGATGTGCACTTGTATATTCCTCGCTGGCTAATCCCGTAGAGGTAACCCTTGCACTTCGTTCTCTGAATTTATTTATACCTGCTGCTCAGCTCAGACCGGACTTGTCTAGAAGACTAATGTAACTTTCTTCATCACTTCTTTTTCTTAGGAGTTAGAAGAGTAACATCTCAGCCCATCTCATTCCCTCTGAGAAGCTGATGAAAGTGTTGAAACTGCTTTCCAAAATGAAACATAAGCACCTACAAAATTTTTTCTATAATTTCAAAGTAAATTCACTGGAGCCCATCCATGGATTTCTAGACATCCAAAGATCCTAAGTGAAGAGCTCGTTGTCAAGTAACCGCTCCTGATACAATACCATACAGAATTCCAGGAAAGCATTATAACTAGGCCTGGATGGGTGTGCAGACTCTTCTGAGTTTGGTGGGTGTGTAGCCCCTCAGATATGCTCTCAAAGCCTTGGAAGTGCAGATGAGTACAATCATATGGGTACAAGACCGACCAGGGACCTAGATGGGTTCCAGTCCAGTCCACTCCTGCTTGGCCTACTGCTACCTTCCGTCTGAGAGCTAGGGTAATTGGACTTTTGCCTTGCTTTTTCCAAACGGTAGCTTTTCCGTTAGGCATTATGCCATTGGGAAAGATAGCCTTTAGGGGCTTTCCTGAAGGAAGAGAAGAACAGCTAGAGCAGCATCTCTTTAAATGAATTCAAGGGCCTCTCATGGTGCTATGGCTCTGGGGAACATGATGGTCTTCTAGCACAGTGTAGCACCTGGGGTTCAGAGTGACCCTCTAGCCTATAAAAGCCTAATAATTGGTATATTCTATTTAACATAGCAGTGGAAAGTATAGCACATTTTAGAAGAGTTCAGCTGGCCTAGCAGTTAAGTGCACACACTCCGCTTCAGCGGCCTGGGGTTCACGGGTTCGGATCCCGGGTGCGCACCGACGCACCGCTTGTCAAGCCATGCTGTGGCGGCGTCCCATATAGAGTAGAGGAAGGTGGGCACGGGTGTTAGCCAGTCTTCCTCAGCAAAAAGAGGAGGATTGGCATCAGACGTTAGCTCAGGGCTGATCTTCCTCACAAAAAAAAAAGAAGAAGAAGAGGAAGAAGAATAGATAAAAGGAAAGCTTTGGAAATTAAAGGATTAAACTTTAATTATCTGTAAAATTATTTTTCAGAATGCAATATTCCCTAACTAAGGTGTCCTGAAACTTAGACATTATAAGGGATGAAAACGTTTGATTCTTCTTTGCAGCTGCAGCTCCCGCAGGACAGCAAATGCTGCGTCTTGCCTCCCCCAGAAGGTGCCTGTCTCTCCTTCGATTTGGTTAGTTGGTTGCCTTAAGACATCAGCTCCCTGATGAGTTCAAGAAAAGTCACGAACTTAAGGTTTGTTCAGCTTGTTATTGCTGTAAGGGTGGGAGTGACGCTCTCTCTAGTTTTCTACGTTCTGACCAGAAACTAGAAGCCTCTCTTGGAGAAGTTTAAACAGAAAAATGACATAATCTGATTTAAACAGTTGAAAGAGAATTTTAGCACCCATGGAAAAAAGTAGAATAAGCCTGGGGGTGGGGACAAGAATGAAGGCGGGGAGACCAGAGCGAGGCTGGAAATTCATCCTGAAGACTTGGAAGTAGGGCTGGGAGGAGATATCTGCACACCCAGGTTCATAGCAACACTATTCACAATAGCCAAGAGGTGGAAACAACTAAATGTCCATTAATAGGTGAGCAGATAAAGAACACGTGGTATATATACAATGAGATATTATTCGGCATTAAAAAGGAAGACAATCCTGTCAAATGCTATAACATGAATGAACCGTGAGGACATTTTGTTAAGTGAAATAAGCCAATCACAAAACGACAAATACTGTATGATTCCATCTATATGAAGTATCAAACGCCACCAATCTCTGAGAAACAGAAAGTAGAATGGGGGTCCAGGGGCTAGGGGATGCGGGAAAAGGGTGGTGGTTGTTTAACAGGCATAGAGTGTCAGTTTTGCAAGATAAAAAAGTTCTGGAGATCTGCTTCACAACAAGGCGAATATAACACTACTGAACTAGACTTAAAAACAGTTAAGATGTTAAATTTTATGTTATGTTATAAGTTTTATGTTATAAGTTATATGTTATAAGTGTAAAAAAGAAAAAGAAGTGATGGTGGTGTGGACTAGTAATTGCAGTAAACACAAGGGGGCTTTCTGTGGGAACATGCAGTTGGCCGTTTGTGATGGTTAATTTTATATGTCAGCTTGATTAGGCCCCAGACAGTTGGCCAAACATTATTCTGGGTGTTTCTGTGAGGTTGTTTTTGGATGAGCTTAAAATTTAAATCTGTAGATGACTAAAGCAGATTGCTCTCCCTAATGTGAGTGGGTCTCGTCCAATCAGTTGAAGGCTTGCATAGAACAAAAAGGCTGACCCTCCTGGGAGTGAGAAGGAACTCCTCCTGCCTGACTGCCTTTGAGCAGGGGCTTCGGCCTTTTCCTGCCTTCAGACCTGAACTGAAACATCAGCTCTCCCTGGGTCTTGAGCCTGTTGGCCTTCAGACTGGAAACGTGCCGTTGACTCTCCTGGTTCTCAGGTCTTTGGTCTCAGACTGGCACTCAACATCGGCTCTCCAGGGTCTCCTGCTTGCTGACTCACCCTGCAGATCTTGGGACTTGCCAGCATCCATAATCACATGAGCCAATTCCTTATAATAAATTTCGTATATTTCAATAACCCTCATAAATATATATTATTGGTTCTGTTTCTCTGGAGAACCGTGACTAACACATCATTATAGAATATAAACTTGAGTTTCATAATAATCTCTTGCTATTTTAAATGTTTTATAAAATAATTTACTGATTTCATTTTTCAGTTTGAGCAAAGTAGGTCAAATATCATTTTTGTGTACACACATAAAATGTTTAAAACTGAGTGAATTCTGTGTGTTTTTTAAATAACCATAGTCAAATATGACCACTCGTTTTAACACCTCAAAATATTCCTCTGGGATTCATGATAGAAACTGAAAGCTATTTTGTTTAAAATTTATTTTTGATTCTGCTTAGTAAAATGTCTTCAGATCATTAACTGGTTCAAAGTTTTGTCTGCTACAATTCATATTTAGACAAATCCTAAAACATATTTCTTAAGACTATCTAAAGCTCTTCTTCTTTTTCTCTTTATCCCTCTCTCCCTGAGCCATTCAGCCATTGGGGGTGACCATCCCCACGGGGTATGGGGAGCTGCAACGACCCCATTGCAGTTGTTGACACCTGAGCAGGGTGAGGTGGGTGTCTGTGGAGAGGGCTCCCAGGTGCAAGGTGCTGGTGCCTCAGTGGGGTGACGGGGGCCCCAGTGCAAGGGTGTTGGGGCCTGAGCAGGGTGAGGTAGGTGTCGCTGTGGTGGCAGTGGCGACACCAGTCCAGCTCGGGGCACCAAGCCCCAGTGGGAAGCTCTCCGTCGAGTAAGGCATACTGGCAGGAGTCAGCCCTGAGTGAGGTGCCGCAACCTGAGCAGGGTGAGAGAGGCGTCCCAATTACAGTGCCCATAATCTTCAAAAGGGTCAAGGTCACGAAAGTCAAAAGAAGACTGAGGAACTGTTCTGGGCTAAAGAGACCTGTTAACTCCATGTGATGCCTGATCCCAGTCTGGATCCTTGTGCTCTAAAAGGCAAAATTAGGACAACTGGCAAAGCTTGAATGACACCTGAGGATTATATGGCAGTAATGTATCAATGTTACTATCCTAATCTGATGCATGTATTATGGTTATGTTGGAGAATGTATTTTTGTGTGGGACATACACATTGAAGTGTTTACGGGTTGATGGAATGTCCTGCTGACAACTTTTAACGAAGCGGTTGACAAAAATGTTCTTTGTACTATTCTTGCAGCTTTTATGTAAGTTTGAGATTGTTTCAAAGGAAAAATAAGAATCTTTAAGGAACACGTGTCTGTCAACATCATTTTCTGGCATTGTGGCAATAATTGACTGAATTCTGATAAACCAGGCTTACTGGTTTTAGTGTACTGGTTATTTCTCTTTCCTCACTTTTAAGAGACAGTATACTTTTTGCTCTTGTGGGTTTTCCCTCATTTTCTTTAAAGCAAAGTTTAATGAGATTTGTCTTTGAAAAAGATTCAAGCTCACAGTGTTGACTCAGAAATGAAAACACTTGAGACTTGATCATGTACAATGTGCTAAACCGTAAGTAAACAAATAATGAACAATAAATGATTAAAAACATCCGACAGATGCTTATAGGAAAACAACGTCAACAGTTCTTTTTAAAAAAACATTGCACTTTTGTTAGAACTATATCTTTTGCTGAATATTTGATTATGGTCTTTTTGTAGGGCTTTAAAGAGGTAGCGTTCTTACTTTCCTCAAGCTTTGCTTGAAATTTGTCAGAATGCAATGATTAATAAAAATAAAAGGAAACAGATTTTGGAACCTGTTTCATTGAGTGTTTCCTCTGCCAAGTTGTGTCCCTTGCCTCTGTTAGTTGAATGTATTTCAGTTGGTACTATGATGCCTGTGTGTCTTGTCAAGAATACACAGTCATTCAAAGTTACACATTTACCTTTTATTAACTACCTACTTAACTGCAAAAGCAGTCACCACTAAACCTAGTTGACTTCAAAGCAGAAAAAAAACCTTTTTAAACCTCCTTGCATTCGGAGAACTCTGTACCAGATATGAGTGACACAAGAAATTCAAGGAACCACATTTTTAGATGTATTTTATTTCTTGAAATTCAAATTTATTCCTTTTCAAATACTTAAATATCTCTTACTCTATGCCAAACACTATCCTAGGTACTTTAAAAATATTGATTCATTTCATCTTCAAACAACTCCACGGGGCATTTTCTATTATTATTATTATTATTACATTGGTGGGAAAACTAAGATATAAGAGTGTAAGTAACACACTCCAGGTCTCAGCTGGAAAAGAAAAGAGCCAAATTTGGAACCCAGATAGTCTGGCTCAGGACCCCCACCCTTCAGCACTCTGCTACTCTGCCTCTCTTCTTACTGAGAAGTGTCCTAGATGGGTTATCTATATAAAATAGACGCTTGAGAAGCTTTAAGACTCAGTTAAATCTCAACTCAGGATTGCAGACTGAGCAAGATCATTCCTTCATCTGTGCCTAGAGACCTCACTGACATTATTATAGAGGAGACCCATGGAATAAATCAGTAACAAAAAAGAGCATGGAAATAGACTTGTGAGTTCAATGACTTTCTGGAATTCAGAAAGTTGATGGAGACCTGGTGAAAGAAAAGGATGGACAAAGTGCAACCCAGCACACGCTCCTGAGGGGGCGTGGTGGCGGGGACTGCTCTTCCCGGGGCCCCGGTGGCTCTGGGTAGGCAGAAGTCTGGGTGCAGATTGCAGGAGTTAGAAGGAGGCTACAAACAAGTGCTTAATTTACAAATGAGAGTGTGTCGTTGAAACACCTGTGGCACGCAGCCTGCCCCGCAAGCCTCAACCTCACCAAGGGCAAGAGGCAGCTTGTACCTCTCTATGCATTGAACAGCCCCTTGTTAACCTGGAGATAAGGTGTCGAGTGTGACGACTGTTGATCTTCATTTTAGTGCTGTCTGTTGTGAGGGGTCCCCAGTACAGCAGTTGGCTCCCTATAGGTGTACCCTAAAGAGAATTTCAGTCCATGTAAATCCTTCTAATGGAGAAGAAAGGCCTCTCAGAGTACCAGGCCTATTTACATGAGAAGAAGGAAAATCCAGACCAGTACCAGAAAGAAAAGCTTAATTATAATTAATTATGAATAAAAGAAATCAAAGATTCCCAGACATATAGGGAAAACAGTAGCTTCAAAGGGAAAAGCCAAAATAAATAGACAATTGCCCCTGAGAAGTCAGAGATAATTCCAAGACAGGTACAGGCAGTCCTCACTTTACAAGGTTCCAATAAGCATGAGTTTTATTATCACAGTTTAGGTAAATAACACCAGTCCTCCAACACCACAGTTCCAATATCAGTTACCACAGTATATTAATTGTGAAGAATTGCATAAGGTACAAACTTCATCTCTAGCTCTTCAGTCTACAAATCACTAAGTAAATAACACACAGAGAGCGATCAGTGATCAATCACGTCATTTCTTTCAAAGTCTGGTAATCGGTCACTGCGCATCTGTTATTCAATCCTCATAGAGACAGCCAAGACAGCAAGACATGTAGTTGTGTTGCCGTCTTGTCTCCCAGTGATAAACCCATGTGACATTTTACAAAAATGGAGAGTTAGAACAGGAAATTGGCCAACAAAGGCAAAAGAACAGCAAAGAAACAAAAAGTGATCATGCTGGAAGTGAAATTTGAATCAAATGTAAATGGGGTTATTGAAGAAATAGTGGACCATTAGCATTTTGACAGTTACAACATTTGAGATACTCGAGATACGCAGCCAAAGGAACTCAGTGAAGGCAGACTTATTGACATGATGTTCATCATGTTGTGAAGAAGAGGATAAAGATGTCCCAGAGGAGTGATACAACAAAAAAGCTACATAGTAAAGAGAATCTAGAAATATTTCATGACATTGAAAGCACAAAGGATAAAATATCGGAAGCTGATCCAAAGTTAGAATATACGACCGTTTGCCAAGGCATAGAAAAACTGCTTTTAAGTTATATGATGAGAAGGCAGCAAGCACTGTTCAAACTACTATGGATGAGTTTGGGTTTTTTTTTTTTTAACAAGGACACAGAATACTTTAATCCTCAATGTTACTAATGTTTTAGACAACAGTGTACTAAATATTAGTTTTACTATTTTTCTTTTCCCTTTACATTTATAAGTAAAAGCAAAAGACTTTTTAATGTTTTGCGAAAATTTTATAGGTCATAGAACAAACATAATTTTTCCCATCAATTATTAAGATTATTTTGCATGTTTTTAACTTGCATGTTCGTTTTCTTTGGGCTCATGCTACTGTGAAGAGTGAGGCCTGTCTGTATTTCAATGCTTTTTTAGATGGAAGGGGAACCACTAGATTAAAAGAGATTTAAGAAACACAACCAGTTAGATCCTGATTCAAACAAATAAGCAGTAAAAATACTCAAGAAAATCGGAACACTACTGGATATTTAAGCATATTAAGATATTATTGTTATTTTTAGGTGTGAGAATGGTATTTGATTATGTTTCAGAAAGAGTCCTTAGAGTGACATCAGCAAGATTGAGGAATAGGCAACCCCAGAACCCTCATTCCACCACAGAGACACCAACTTAACAACAATATACGGACCAAATTGTCTTTGTGAGAACTTCAGAAACCAGTTAAAAGGTGGCGGCATCAGGTGAGCACAAAGCCAAGAAGAGTCACATAGAAGTGGGTAAGAAAATTTCTTGAATTTTGCCTGCCCTAGTCCCTGCCACTCCCCAGCGCAGTGCAGAGTGATTAGAAGACAACTCCCAGCTTCTCTCTTGAGAGGGAAAGAAAAAAGTGGAACATGAGTCCAACATTCTGGCTTTGTGAGGGCCTGCCTGAGGGACTGGTCTCCGTCTCGCCTAACTCAGAGCACTGATGGGAAAGTGGTAGACTTTGGATGCCAGACTGGAGGGCACTGAGAACAAAGGCATGTTCTATGGGAGTTATACCAGGGAGACTGCAGTACCACAGACAGACACCAGAGGGAGTAAGAGATTACAAGCTCCTGAGAAGAAAACAGAATCAAGCCTCTTAACTAGGAAATCATATACACAAGCCCAGAGAAGTTGTATCCCCAGAAAGGTTTGAGAAGTCCCCTAAATCTCTAAGATGATTGGTGAAGGTCTTCCTCTGTATGAAACCAGTCCATATAGACTGGGAGAGGTGGCTGTTTTTTCAAATGCCCAAATCCCAATAAAAGATCACAAGGCATAAAAAGAAAAGCGAAACATGGCCCAATCAAATGATCAAAATAAATCTCCAGAAACTAACCCTAAAAAAATAGAGATCTATGAATTACCAAAGAATTCAAAATAACTGTCTTGAAGATGCTCAGTGAGCCAAAAGAGAGCACAGATAGACAACGAAACAAAATCAGGAAAACAATGCATGAACAAAATGAGAATACCAACAAAGAGAAAGTATAAAAAAGAACCAAATAGAAATTCTGGAGCTGAAGAATCCAATGACTGAATTGAAAAATTCACCAAGTGGACTTAATAGCAGTCTTGATCAAGCAGAAGAAAGAATCAGCAAACTTGAAGACAGGTCGTTTGAAATTATCAGTCAGAGGAGCAAAAAGGAAAAAGAATAAAGAAAAATGAAAAGAGCCTGAGGGGCTTATGGGACACCATCGAGCGCATCAATATAACACCTTATGAGAGTTTCAGAAGGAGAAGAGAGAGACAAAGGGGCAGAGAACTTTTTTGAAGAAATAATGGCTGAAAACTTTCTAAATTTGAGGGAAAAAATGGACATACAAAATCAAGAAACTCAACAAATTCCAACTAGGATAAATCTAGAGACTCAGATCAAGAAATGTTATAATCAAACTGTAAAAAGTCACAAAGAGAGAATTTTTAAAGCAGCAAGAGAAAAGTGACTAGTCATGTACAAGGAAGTATCTATAAGATTATCAGCAGATTGCTCAGCAGAAACCTTGTAGGCTAGAAGGGAGTAGGAGGATATATTCAAAATGCTGAAAGAAAAAATATTTCCAACCAACTAAGAATACTATACCTGGCAAAACTGGTCTTCAAAAATGATGGAAAAATTAAGACTTTCCCAGATAAACAAAAACTAAGATAGTTCATCAACACAAGACCTGCCCTATAAGAAATTCTAAAGGGATTCTTTCAAATTGAAATGAAAGGACACACTAGACAGCAACATAAAGCATATGAAAATATAAAGCTCTCTGGTAGAAGTAAATATATGGATAAATATAAAATCCTGTAGTCTGATAATGCCAGTGCATAAATCATTTTTAATTCTTGTACTGAATTTAAAAGACAAAAACAAAAAAACTAATTACAAATTGATGTTAATGGATACAAAATATAAAAAGCTGTAATTGTGGAAACCAATAATGTAAAGTGGAGGGGGCAGAGATGTAAAGTGGTAGAGTTTTTGTATGTGATTGAAATTAAGTTATCAGTTTAAAATATTGTTATAACTTTAAAATGTTTTATGTAATCCCCATGGTAACCACAAAGAAAATACCTATAGAAAATACACAAAAAGAAATAAGAAGGGAATCAAAGCATGTCACTAGAAAATAATCAAAAAAACATGAAGGAAGGCAATAAGAGAGTCAAAGAGAGATAAAATAGCTACAAGACATATAGAAAAGAACAAAATGGTAATAGTAAGTCATTCACTATCAGTAATTACTTTAAATGTAAATGGATTAAATGCTCCAATCAAAAGACACAGACTGGTTGAGTGGATTAAAAAAAAAAAACAAGATTCAACTATATGCTGTCTACAAGACACTCACTTTAGATCTAAAGACACACATAGGCTGAAAATTAAAGGATGGAAAAAGATATTCCATACAAATGGTACCAAAAGAGAGCAGGAGTGGCCATACTAATATAGGACAAAATAGACTTTAAGCCAAGAACTATCACAAGAGAATGATGTCATATAATGAAAGAAGGGCCAATTCACCAAGAAGTTATAACAATTATAAATATATATGCACCTAACATGAGAACACTTAAATATACAAGGTAAACACTGACAGAATTGAAGGGAATAATAGATAGCAACACAATAATTGTAGCAGATTTCAATAGCCCACTTTTAATAATGGATAGAACTTTCAGAAAGAAAATCAATAGGGAAACAGATGACTTGAACAACACTATAGACCAGTTGGACCTAACAGACATATATAGAAACATTCCACCTGACAAGAGCAGAATACACATTCTTCTCAACCACATGCAACATTCTTCAGTACAGAGGACATATTAGGCCACAAAACAAGTCTTAACAAAGTTAAAATTGGAATCATACCAAGTATCTTTCCTGACAGCAATGGAATGAAACTAGAAATCAACAGCAAAAGGAAACCTGGAATATTCCAGTATGTGGAAATTAAACAAGACACTTTTTAAAAACCAGTGAGTCAAAGAATTCAAGAGGGAAATTAGAAAATATCTTTAGACAAATGAAAATGGAAACATAACAAAACAAAACTTACAGGATGAAGTGAAAAGAGTTCTACAAGAGGGAAGATTATACGTGTAAATGCTTACATTAAAAAAGAAGAAAGATCTCAAATCAATAATTTAACTTTATACCTCAAAGAACTAGAAAAAGAAGAACAAACTAAACTCAAAGTTAGCACAAGGAAGGAAATAATAAAAATTAGAGTGGAGATAAACAAAATAGAGAATAGAAAAGCAATAGAGAAATCAAGGAAACTAAGAGTTGGATTGTAGAAAAGGTCAATAAAATCGACAAACCCTTAGCTAGATTAACTAGAAAAAAAGACTACTTAAATAACTGAAATCAGAAATGAAATATGGGCGCCAGCCCCTGTCTTAGTGGTTAAGTGAGTGCGCTCCGCTACTGGTGGCCCAGGTTCAGATCCCAGGTGCGCACCGACACGCTGCTTCTCCAGCCATGCTGAGGCCGCGTCCCACATACAGCAACTAGAAGGATGTGCAACTATGACACACAACTATCTACTGGGGCTTTGGGGAGGAAAAAAAAAAAAGGAAGAGGATTAGCAATAGATGTTAGCTCAGAGCCAGTCTTCCCCAGCAAAAAGAGGAGGACTAGCACGGATGTTAGCTCAGGGCCGATCTTCCTCAAAAAAAACAAAAGAATTGAAATATGGAATATTGCAACTGATGCTACAGAAATAAAAAGGGTTATAAGAGAAAATTATGAACACTTATATGCCAACAAATTGGATAACCTAGAAGAAATAAATTCCTAGAAATACAGTAGTCCTCCCTTATCTGCAATTTTACTTTCCAAGGTTTCAGTTATGTGCAGTCAACTGCAGTTTGAAAATATTAAATGAAAAATTTTGGAAATAAACAATTCATAAATTTTAATTTGTGCACCATTCTGAGTAGTGTGATAAAATCTCACACCATCCTGTTCCATCCTGCCTGGACACTACATCACAGTGCCTATGTCATTCACCTCACTTCATCTCAACATGTAGGCATTGTATCATCTCACATCATCACAAGAAGAAAAAGGATGAGTACAGTACGATAAGATATCTTGAGAGAGAGAGAGACCACATTCATATAACTTTTATGATATTATATTGTTATAATTGTTCTATTTTATTATTAGTTATTGTTTTTAATCTCTTATTGTGCCTCATTTATAAATTAAACTTTATCATAAGTATGTACATATAGGGAAAAACATAATATGTATAGGAGTACTATCCCTGGTTTCAGGTATCCACTGGGGGTCTTGGAATGCATCCCCCACAAATAAGGGGGGACTACTGTATATGACCTACTAAGACTGAATCATGAAGAAATAAAAAATTTGAACAGACTTGTAAGGAGATTGAATCTGTAATCAAAAATGTCCCAACAAAGAAAAGCCCAGGATCCGATGGCTTCACCGGGGAATTCTACCAAACATTTAAAGAAGAATGAACACCAATCCTCCTAAAATCTTCTGAAAAACTGAAGAGGAGAACACTTCCAAACTCATTCCATGAGGTCAGCATTATTCCAATACCAAAACCAAAGACACTACAAGAAAACTACGGACTATATCCAGGTATTGAATCATTACACTGTATACTTGAAACTAATGTTATATATCAATTATACCTCAATTAAAAAAAAAAGAAAACTACAAACCAATATCCCTGATGAACATTGATGCAAAAATCCTCAACAAAATACTAGCAAATCGAATTCAACAGCACACTAAAAGGATTACACATCAAGTGGGATTTATTCCTGGAATGCAATGATGCCAAGACCACTCAATGGGGGAAAGGACCGTCCCTTCAACAAATGGTGCTGGGAAAACTGGATATCTACATGCAAAAGAATGAAGCCATATACAAAAATTACCTTACACCATATACAAAAATTAACTCAAAATGGATTAAAGACTTAAACTAATACCTAAACCTATAAAACTCCTAGAAGAAAACATAGATGAAAAGCTTCATGACATGGGATTTGGCAATGATTTCTTAGATATGACACCAAAAGTATAGGCAAAAAAAGCAAAAATAGGCAAGTGGGACTACATCAAACTTAACATCTGAGTATCAAAGGAGACAATCAACAGAATGAAAAGGCAACCACGGGAGAAAATATTTGCAACTCATATATCTGATAATGGGTTAATATTCAGAATATATAAAGAATTCCTACAACCCAACAATAACAAAAATAACCCAGGTAAAAAATGGAGAAAGGTGGGGCCAGCCCGGTGGTGCAGCTGTTAAGTCCACTTCAGTGGCCCGGGGTTTGCAGGTTTAGATCTCGGGCACGGAACGAGGCACAGCTTATCAAGCCATGCTGTAGTGGCGTCCCATATAAAGAAGAAGAAGATGGGCATAGATGTTAGTCCAGGGCCAGTCTTCCTCAGCAAAAAAGAGGAGGATTGGCAACAGATGTTAACTCAGGGCAAATCTTCCTTAAAAAAAAAAAATGGACAAAGGACTCACGTAGACATTTCTCCAAAAAAAGATAGACAAATGGCCAACAAGCATATGAAAAGACGCTCAACTTCACTAATCATTAGAGAAATGCAAATCAAAACACAATGTGATATCACCTCACGCTCATTAGGATGGTTACCATCAAAGAACAGAAAGTAAGTGTCGATGAGAATGTGGAGACATTGGAAGCCTTGGTGGGAATGTAAAATGGTACAGCCACTATAGAAAACGTTATGGAGATTTCTCAAAAATTTAAAAATACAGTTATACTATATGATCCAGCACTCCCACTTCTGGGTATATACCCAAAAGAATTGAAAGCAGCATCTCGAAGAGATACTAGTACTCCTGTGTTCATTGCAGAATTATTCACAATAGTCAAGAAGTGGAAGCAACCCAAATGTCTATCCAGGGATGAATGGATAAAGAAATGTGGTATATACAGATATGAAATATTATTCAGCCTTAAAAAAGAAAGAAATCTTGTCACATGGCACAAGGATGAACCTTAAGGACATTTATGCTAAATGAAATAAGCCAGTCACAAAAAGACAAATACTGCATGATTCCACTCATGATTCCACTTACATGAAGTATTTAAAGTAGTCAAACTCATAGAAACAAAAATCAGAAAGGTCGTTGCCAAGGGCTGGGAGGAAGGGAAATGAGGAGTTGTTCAATGGGTATAGAGTTTCAGTTTTGCAAGATGGAAAAGTACTGGAGATCTGCTGCACAGCAATGTGAACATATTTAACACTACTGAACCATAAAAAAATAAGAGTCCTTATATTTCCGATTTAGATGAGAAAAAATGTGTGTATTCTGGCATTAACTTCAAAATAATCTGAAGGTTGGTTGGGGGAGAGGATGGAGTTATACATGAAATAAGACTGCCATCAGTTGGCAATTCTTAGAGCTGAGTGGGTTCATTTATACCATTTCCTCAACTTCTGTGTATGTTTGAAATTTTCCAGAATAAGGATGCTAGAGAAAAAACCAATCAAAATGAAAAAATAAATCAATAAAAGTGCTAGATGAGAAAGTCAAGGAAATATTCCACATTACATAATAAAAAAGTCTAAAAGAGTGTATGAAAGAAAGCTGAGACATACAGGACCTCCAGAAGGTCATTCAATCAGTAGGAGTCCCAGAAAGAGGAAATAAACAGAGGGCAGGACTAAAATAATGAGATATTTTTTTGTCCAGCAGATGGATGTAACTGCACTTCCACAACTGGTAGGAATATAAATGGGCAGTCATTTGAGGGCATCAATTTGGTAGTATCTTAAAATTAAAAATTCTGGGGGGCCGGCCCAGTGGCGTAGCAGTTAAGTGCACGTGCTCCACTTTAGCAGCCTGGGTTTCACAGGTTCGGATCCCAGGCGCCACCGACGCATCGCTTGTCAAGCCACGCTGCGGCAGCGTCCCATATAAAAAAGTAGAGGAAGATGGGCATGGGGCCAATCTTCCTTGGCAAAAAGAGGATTGGCAACAGATGTTAGCTCAGGGCTGATCTTCCTCACACACACAAAAAATTCTGATACCCTATGACTGAAATATCTATTTCTCTTTTATCTACCACAGAAAACCATTCATACATGCACACACAGCAAATATGCTTAAATAAGTCACTTGCTAATTCTTTTATATTAGCCACTATATATTAATATCTACAATGCAACCAAAATTCAGAAATTCAACTTCCAGGAATGTATCCTATAGATATAGTTGTACAAGGGAACAAAGACAATTTTAAAAGCATGTTTAGTGAAGCGATGCTTTTAATAGCAAAAAACTGGGAAATATCTATAAGTCCATCAATAGGAGTCTGGTTAAATAAATTAAGGTGGATACAATGCATTATTCATTGAAACAAATGAGGTATGTGCAGATATAGAAACATCTCCCAGATATATAAGTAAGGATAAAAATAATTTACATAACAATGGTTAGTACTGTCCCATTTGTATTTTTTAAAAAGAGATATAGATTTTATATAGCTAGATAAAGAGAAGATAGATTATAATTACATACACTCATATGTATCTGAAAAGTTCTGAAGAATAGAATATTAACAATACTTTTCGAGGTGGGTTCTATATAAAGCAAAAAAAGCAGTTAACAGAAAAAAATGTATAGAAGGATTCAGTTCCCTTGTCCTAAAAGCTTAATTTGCTATGAAAGTAAAATACATTGTTTCTACGATGAAGGAAATAAGAACTAATTTAGCTCCTCTTACCTTCAAAAGATAACACTTGGGCTTGTGAGGTTCTCCAGTATAGGTAGAACCGCTTGGTCACTTTTTAGGTGCAGGATGCAGTTAGAAAGGCATGCCCCTGGGGATTCAAATATACTTCTCAAAGTGTCCTTATAAGTAATTTAGCCTAATGCCATCTGCCAGCAGCGTACCATATTCTGTGGGAATCAAGGTCCCCGTGCGAGAAATCTATGCCCTTAGCAAGCCAGTCCTGATTTTGTTGGAAAGTGTCTCCCAGAGACAAAGGAAAACTCGTATACATATGCCCTTGAGATAGATACTACAAATTTTCTCGTTTTGCACTTGAGAACTGAGGCTCCAAGTTAAGTATCTTAGTAGGCCCACATATTCAAGTAACTAGGTTTGGAGCAGTCCTGACTGCATGGGAATTTCTACTTCTTCACCCTCTTGCCTGTTCACTTTACATCCCCGTAGCCTGCATATACACACTCAGGGATGTCAGGTGAAGAAATCTGATCCAGCGACGCACAGCCACAGTGGCATCTGTTGTCTTCATTATGTTTAGCTCACATTTCTAAGATAGAAGCAGTCCTCTGTGAATCAAAGGCAATGAGACAAGGCCTGGAGAGGCCTCCCACTTTCAACCTTCCTTTACCTCCCTAATCCACACAAGCCAGCCTATAACTCTCGGAATCATTGGCATCATTAGCACTACTTAACCTATCTTTAGTTCGTTAACAACAACATTCAAAAGCCCTGCGGGGGTTTTTTCCAAGCAGATATTTCTAAATCTTTAAGTAATTGAAGATAACAGCAGTTTCCAACATTTTAAGTGCTACATTTCAGCTGTATTACAGGGTCTTTAAATATTGCCTATAGCTTAAATACAGCTCCAACTATTTGTGTGAAAAATTACAATTGCTGATCAGTCACTTTGGCACACATCAGCTAAAATTCAGAACTGTATGAAAGCCATAAAGCTGTTCTTTCAGTGATCTTGATTTATTGAGACATTTTTCACAATAATCTATTCTTTAGTCATGAGTGGCTTTAGTGTTTTTACAGATCTTTTTTTCAATCAGTTCTCAGGATACTGAGTGTATTATGAAGACTTCTATGTTGCAATATACTTAGATTAAAACAAGCTTGTAGGTACTTGTGTGGGGGCCACATTACCAGATACTTAAGTTTTAAGATGATCCTAACTGCTACCTAAACAGCTCTCTTCACACTCCCCAGTGTAGATAAGTTAAAATTGGGCTAGAGGACAGCTTAGTAGCTTACTACCTGGCTTTTGATTAACAACTCCTTCACAATTTCTAGTTAAACCAAGAACCCCAGCTTCTCTATGAAAAAATGGATCACTACAGGCCTTAGCACCCTGACTCACATTGTATAATTCTTGAAATAGTTGTTTATGGCCCAATGTCTACTTAACAGTTACAATGAAATCTTCATGTTGTTTAGTTTCCCAAGCTAATTAGTTTAAAAAGTTCACTTGATTTAATGCTGTTACAAATGGTTAACCTCAAAAAAATTTATGTAGTTCATTTGCATTTAAAAAATACTTCAGATTTTGTTTGAGTTCAGCAATTTGGCATAGTTCTCTCCAGATTCGGTTCCATTCAAATTCCTGATGTTCAAAATCTGGTTTTTTGGAGATCTGCTAAGAGAAAACAAGGTAGAATCAAAAAGACTTGGATGTTGGAAGAGAGGTAGAAGGGATAATGGCATGAGGATTCCAATGTTTTATTAGTGATCCTGTGGCTGTATGGTGGACCACAGATTGAGAAAGAGAATGCACAACAAGAGGGTTTTTGGAAGAAAAGATGATTTTCATTTTAGACGTCAACTTTGAGCTGTGTAAGGTGTTAAGTGTCTAGTAAACAATCTGACAATGTAGAGAAATCTGAGCTAAAGGTCATTTAGAACATAGATGGTGAAGCCAACGGACAAAATAGTCCAAAGAAGGCCTAGGCCCAAACCCAGAGGAAAGGCATGAATTTCATGGCTGTAATCTTATTAAAAGTAGCTCAAGTGAGAGCATTAATTTTCTGAAGGGAATTTTATACTTTGCAAAAATGCTTCCATGTTTTTGTCAAAAATATTTCTGGAAATGTTCTCTAATAGAAAATTAAACGTTATTTAGAAGGATATCTGATAATAAATTTCAATAGCAAAAACTTGAATACTTTAATGGGACATCAAGAGGATGGATTGTTATCCCATGAGCCCATTTACATCTCAGCTATGCTACTATAAAGCTCTAGGACATTGGGCAAGGTAAACCTCAAAACCAAGTTTCCAGATCTACACAATGGGAATAATAGTACTCAAGTATTCATTCAAGAAAATGAAGCAGAGCCTGGCAGGTGCCAATAGGGGTTTGGCTAAATGAATTTGGCCTGTATGACATGCTTTTCAGTGCTCTAGTTAATATATTATTTATATGTAAACTACATGTTTAGTATAGATTGTTCATATTGAACGACCTACATATATTCAATAAACATTCCAAGGAGTATATAAAATACACTGCTACAGACAGAGCCTAAGAGTTAACCTAAGTACCAAGATTGTTTACTCTTCCCTGAGTTACTTGCCCTCTAGTGCAAGATCCACAACCATGGCTGTACACATTAGAATCACCCCAGAAACCTTTTACAAGACTCGCAGCAGCCCATGTCAATTAAATCATACTTTCTGGGGTAAGACACAGACAAACTCTTTGGAAAAGCTCCAACTATGCAGCCAGTTATAAAGCACTGTATACATTCAGCAACGGTATGGTCTCATATTATTTAGTTAACAGAATTCAGTTTTCAAGAGATGTCAAGTGTAAGCTGGATTAGTGGCCTCCAGGAAATACAATGCAACAAGTCAGACCACCAAAGGATATCCATCACATTCTGATTATTCTATTTGAAGGGCAGAATAAATTTCACAGCACAATTCCATATTCCCAAAATCTGCCAGTATTACAAATAAAACTCAACAGAACTTAACAACCAGTAATCAATTTATTAAAAAAGGTGATTTAAGCATCTGCAATGGTGACTTCAACCTCGACTCCCGGCTCAATACTGATGGAAGTAATCTGCTTAACAATCTCAGAGGGACTGTGCAAGTCAATGAGTCGCTTGTGGATCCTCATCTGAAAGCGATCCCAAGTCTTAGAACCTTCACCACAAGGAGTTTTTCTTGTCGTGATTCTCAGAGTCTGCAACAAAAGAAACCAAGAATTCATGGTTTTATGCTTAGAGTATCTGAAAAACCATTACCCTGAAATACTCCATTTGAAAATTTCTCAGGGCTTCGTTTCTCTTTACATACATAATTTCCAAACGCTTGCCTTTAGAATACAAGTCCACTCACTCAGCCAGGACAGCATCCCTGGTGCCCACGACTGTAAAACACCATTCCACACGAAAAAGGCTTCTACAGTTACCTCCAAAAATTAGGTACTTAATACGGACCCGACTCTACCAGCAATTTTGATTTCGGTTTGTATTGTGAGCGTCAGCATATAAAACCCTCTTGGCAGCCACACCCCTTACACGAAAAGAGCAAAGCAAATTTACACAATAACCGTGAGCCGCTTCCTGCACCTACGATTGATCTCACCTTCGTAGGCATCCGAACTGGTCCTTTCACTTTGAGATTCTTTTCCTTCGCGCCTCTAATCAAGTCAGCACACACTACAGGGAAATAAAAGCACCTTTCAGGTCATTCACATCAAGGTGGGCTGCAGAAATTTTACCTGCTGCTGGCTCAGAATAGCGTATAAAACTATCACCGCGATTCAACACAGAAATTCTCTCCTCATCGCCAGCTACGGTGTAATAAACAAGCGTGCATCACTCTGTCTTGCTAAGCTAAGCAACTCGTCACTTCACCTCCCTTTGAGTCACCCCTGTACAGTAACCAGTCAAATTCATCGCTCTTTTGCCCCAAGGTCTCACCCTGAGACTAGTGCACTCACCCTTCTCCAAAGACTTTACGTTGCGGCTGGTTAGAGTAATCCTAATTCGGTGAATCGCCACCTCCGGCTCCACGGGGGTCTTCCCAGTGTCTTTAAACGCCTGTTATTACACAGAGGAGAAAGACACGTTTCTAAAAACCCCGTCAATTCTGGAGAGAAACTTCATCAAGACCCTCCCCAGGTTCCCCCGCCATTTCCGCGGATCCAGGAGGCTCGCTTCTCCCCGCCAGCCGCCAGCCCGGCAGCCGACCCCAGACAGAGGCGAGACCGGGAACCGCGCGGCCCGCCCCCCGCCTCACCATGGCTGCGGCGCGGCTTCCTGACCGACTTGTCCCTCGGCGAGAGCGAACAGCGGTGAGTCAGGAGCAGGAACGCGGCACCGAGCCTCCGCAACGGCTGCGAGCCCGTCTTCCTCAAAGAGAAAGGCGTGCGGCCTGCGTAGCGCTTATATAGCTCCGCTCGCGTCTGCATCCGGGGCCCGCACGCTTCTCGGCGCTGCCCCGGAAGAGGAATCGCTCCGCGGGCCCTGGAGGCGGCTGCGCGAGTCGGCGCCAAGGCGCCCGCGGAGATGGCGGGAAAGGCGCGGCTGGGGCGCCCCCTGTCGGCACGGCGGAGTCAGAGCCCCGCGAGGTGGGGTCCCCGCCAGCGCGGTCGCCGCGCTCCTCTGGGCACCTGGCAGAGATGACAGGGAGAATGCGACCTGGCCTAAAACCTGAGAAACTCCTTTGCCTGGTGCGCCCACCCCTGGCTTCCGCCAAGTCGAAACGACCCCTGTGGCTTTTACGGTGCGAATTTTGCTTCCCAGACAAACCGAATCAATCGTTCTCTGAACAAGTGGGTAACTTTTCTGAGTTGAACTCACGTGGATATTAGGAAAAATGACTGATAACTTAGACATGTTATTTTTTAAATTACTAGGTAGTTATTTTTCATAGCCTGAAATATGCTTCGTGACATTTCATCTTCTGGCTTCCCAGATCGGCGGGAGCATCTACAGTCTGTTTCCGGAAAGCACCTGAACTTGGGTCCTCCGGGTCGGGGAGAGGGAGGGCAAAAATGCCAGGCTGCCGGGCTGATCCTGGGGCGTGTTGTCCATCCGCAGGCCCAGCCCGGAGACCCAGGTTGTCTACCTAATTCTAAAGCATGTTATCTCCTCTCTGTTCAGATAAAGTAATGCTGGCTAAGACCTTGCAAGATCTCCCTAATACTGAGCGTCTATTCGTAATCAAATATGAGACGAAGTACAGTGGAAAAGCCAGGAGTGGTCAACTGTCCTGGGCAGCCAGGACGGAGAGCATAATGAGGACGTGTATACTTAAAGATGACGGAGTGCTTCATTAGAGCGAAATAGGTGAGGTGCGTTTTGATACAGGGCAGAAAGAAGAGTAAATAACCTCATAGAATTTTACAGGTGAACTGCTGAGTGCAGGAGAGTTATTTGCTCAGACACAGAACTGGTGAATGAATGACAGAGCTCTGACCCCTCCAGTTAGGGCTCTTTCTTGAGCCTTTTTCTTCTGTTTCTTGGAGGAAAATTGTACTTGAAACTTTTATCAAATAATGGCGTTGAATTACTTATTTGGTGATAATTAGGCATAGCTAATAGCTGGCTTTCTTTGGCTCACAAAGAACATATACTACATTTTGCTGCCATTTAACGATTAATTTAAATATGAAGATTTGGATATTTTCCAGTTCAGTTCTTTTAAAATGTCATCCATCGGGTGTAAATACTATATTAGTAAAATTTACAGCAGAAAATCCAAAAATCTGCATTCTTATTTTACTAGCTGTAACCTAAATGAGTCTTCATAACTTAGGGCTTTAACTTATTGGTATGGCTACCAGCAATGAATGGAGAAAAATGCAATTGCCGGAGCTCCCTGGGATGTGATACACCACCATTGGGTTAGTACTGAGGGTGAATATGCATCTTCAGAGAAAGCTTTCAGCAGCATTCAAATATTACTAATGCTCAAAGGCCTACCAGAAATTCAATAATGGAGAGCTCGAGAAGTACATTTGTGAGTTTTTTCAATAACAAATCTGGTACATCTATTCTTAGGCTTGTCTTCCCCTTCAAGTACTTGAGGAAATGGTGAACAAATTAACTTCCTTAACCATAGAAAAAAAATTTCAGTATAGAAAAAGGCAAAATATGTCCCAGCATGTATGGGAAAAATTGTTGCTGTGACTAGAACTAAAGAAACAGCTGGTTGATGTAATGTAATGAAAAACATCACTATTTTAGTTTGTAAGGTTTAGTTTCAGTTTGTTGTATTTTTCTCTTGAAAGTTAATAGCTGCTGTAGTCCCCAAATTTCAATTAAAAATGTAATGTTCTAATATTAGATGTAAGATATTTATTGGAGAAAAATTAAAAATTGACAATAAGCACAGAAGAAGAAAATACAGAATGCCATCATTCAGAGATAAACCACCTGTTTACACCGTCAGATATGTGTATATCGCTTTAAAAAATGAGCTCATACTCTATATACACTTTAGTAAGCTGCTTAATTCACAGAATATTTTGTCACAGTAAATATACTTCTGGGGGCCAGCTGGGTGGCATAGTGGTTAAGTTGGGCACGTTCTGCTTCAGCGTCCCAGGGTTTGCAGGTTTGGATCCCAGGCCCGAACCTACACACTGATTATCAAGCTGTGCTGTGGTGGTGTCCCACATACAAGATAGAGGAAGATTGGCTCAGATGTTAGCTCAGGGACAATCTTCCTCAAGCAAAAAGAGGAAGATTCGGGGCCAGCCCAGTGGCATAGTGATTAAGTTCGCGTGCTCAGCTTCAGTGGCCCAGGGTTCGCAAGTTCGGATCCTGGCACGGACCTACACACCGCTCGTCAAGCCATGCTGTGGCAGTGTCCCATATATAAAGTAGAGGAAGATTGGCACAGATGTTAGTCCAGCAACAATCTTTCTCAAGCAAAAAGAGGAGGATTGGCAACAGATGTTAGCTCAGGGCCAATCTTCTTCACCAAAAAAAAAAAAATATATATATATATATATATATATATATATATATATACTTCTGCAACGTTCTTTTTAATGACTGAATTGTATGGATGGTTCATTCATAATTTATTGAACTAGTCCTCTATTTTTAGACACTTAGAGTGTTTTCCCATTTTTCACTCTTACAAACAATACCATGAGGTACATGCTTCTGGACCAGGGTTTCTCAATCTCAGCACAACTGACATTTTGGGCCGGATGATTCTTTGTTGTGGGGGGCTGTCCTACACATTGTAGGATGTTTAGTGGCATCTCTGGCCTCCACCCACTAGATGCCGGTAGCAACCCCTCCCATCCAGTTGTGACAATCAAACATGTCTCCAGACTTTGTCAAATGTCCCCTGTGGGGCAAAATCACCCCCAGCTGAGAACCATTGCTGTAGATAAATCTTTTGGCTCATCCTTAAAGCCTTTTATCAATTACTAGTTATACTGACCTTTGATGGCTTAATCAAAGAATTAATGTATTTTAAATACTTTGGTATTAAGTAGATTGCCCTCTGGGAAGGTTATACCCAAATAGATACTTCTTCCAGCAGTGTAATGAAGACTTGAGTGTGAAAAAATAGAATTAAATATCTATTTCATTTTAAAATCTAAAAACATTCTTAAGACCATTACAAACTTGGTATTTTCAATGTCTCTATCCATAGCCTTCCTTTACTAATTTTGTAGTTCTTTTATAATTATCTTGTGAAGACTTTTACTGCAGGTGTCTCTGTCTTTCTGTGGACAGCCGTCTACTGGTCTCATGCCGCAATGACAGTGTCATCATACTACGTCCAAAAGGAAATGAACAGCAGTTAAATATTACTTAATTCGTGGTACATGTGTATTTTTATGAAGAAAATACTGAAGGAAAATTGTCAAATGAGTGTGGATGAGTCTGTTTAGACACTATTTTATTTGCAGAATTTTTGATCTAAATAAAATTTATGTTAAAACTCTTCAGTCTGAAATTTAAGAATAAAAACCAGAAAGAGTTTAAAACTTTCTCTCATGGTTACCCATGTTGTAGGTGGGGGAGTGAAATGTGGAAGCAGCAATTCCTTGTGGGTTACTAGGATTACTTGTGAGGACTTAGAACAGTACTGGGCATAGGATAGTAGCCAGCACTACCTGACTTAATATCAATTCGTTTGGTCCTCACAACAACCCTGGGAGATAAGTACTGTTATTCATATTTTACGTATGAGGAAGCTGAGGTTAAGAGACGTGCCCAAGGTCACAGGAAAAGTCTGTGTTTGAACATGGGTTCAAACAGTCTAACTCTAGAGTCTGGGCTTAGAAGGGCTTTATATATTTCACTTTAGTTAAGGCTGGAAATTTTATTGAGCTACTAATATGAGTCCAATATAAGGTAGAATCCCCATTTTTTAACTCTTTCATTTTTTGGTTTGACATTCCATAGGTACCCAAGGCCAATTACCTCTATTTGCTCATTAGAATTCTTTCACCAAAGTGAGTAATGGAACAGAACTAGATCTTTTCACTGAGAAAGATTCATAGGGAACGTGCATTGGGTTGGGAATTTTTAATCATATTTAACTGCAGAGCTCACAGAATTCCCTGTAGGGGTGGGAGCTGAATGTCCTATCCTCTAGGCCTCGTAGCACTCATTTCTCCTCTTTCTTTATCCTGTTCCCAGGCCTGCAGGCCTAGAGATTCTAATGTTTCTTGAAATACAATCTGAAAAATTACTGGGCTACTTCTGTCACAGTGCCATTTCCTGGCTTTAGCAGATAAACTACAGAGGATTTCCTTGGCCACACTTTAGTGATCCTGATATCATGCAAGGGAGCCAGGGATATATTTATTTATCAGTCACTTGTTCCTGGGTTTGTGCTTTTCATGTTGTATAGAATTAGTACAACTTTTTAGAAAATATTTCTATCATTTGCCTCTTTATGAGAAGAATGGAATCTATGGCTTTCACTACACACTAATTTGTGTGGCTGACAGCCTCAAATATGGCCCCCAGTGACCCCACCACGTGTGATTCGTGCCCTTGTGGAATCCCCTCTTCTTGAGTGTGGGAACCTATGACTTGCTTCTAAAAACCAGAATTTGGTGAAAGTGCTGGGATATCACTTCCAAAAATAGATCACATGAGATTCTGACTTCTGTCTTGCTGGCAGACTCTCTCCCTTGCTAGCTTTGATGAAGCAAGCCACCACGTTGGGAGCTGCTCTATGGCATAGGGGAGGAAGAGCTCTGCCTCTACCCTGTAGGTCCTTCTGGCTGGTCTAAGAATTAAATTGACATGAGGCAGACTAACAGGAGAAAATCAAACAAAGTTTAATAACGTGTACATTGGAGAAAACCAGGAAAACTGAGTAACTGGCCAAAATGGCAGAAGCCACTACCTTAAATACCATCTACAGCTAAAGACAAAGGAGGATGTTGGGGGTGGTGATTTGGAACTTCAGAGGGGAGGAAGGCAATTCACATGGAGATGGAAAAGCAAATGTTTGATAAACAAATGTTGACCATGCCTTGTAAAGACAATGAGACGTGGAGAGGACTTTGATTAAAAAGCCCTTCTTAGGTTCCTCCGTGTCTACCACACCTATTTTATATTGCATTGTAGTTATCTTATGGTATTAGCTCCTTCCTGGAGCAAGCCTTCTATCTTAAATTCTTTTAGGCAGTTAGGGGGAAGGTCAAAGTTTCCTTCAGAGTTTCTTGTCCTTAAAAATAAGCCAAAGAGACACATTTTGGGGTGGCCAATTCTGATCCCCCACAATGGAGAGGCCCACATGGCAAGGGAATGAGGGTACCCTGTGGCCAACGAGCAGCAAGGAGCTGAGGCTCCTGGTCCAACAGCCCAAAAAGAATTGAAATTCTACTGACAGCCACGTGACTTTGAAAGCAGATCTCTCCTTGGTTGGGCTTTTGGATGAGACTTCAACACTGGCCGACACCTCGAGTGTAGTCTAAGCAAGAGACCCTGAGCAGAGGACCTCCTAAGCCAAGCCTGGATTCCTGATCCACAGAAACTGTGAGATAAGAACTGTGTGTTGGTTTAATCTGCTAAATGTGTGGTAACTTGTTATTCAGCAATGGATAATTACTACATTGTGTATATACAACATTTTTATGTTGATGAAATCAGATGAAATGGTCATCGAGGACCCCCAAGAAGGCAACCTGAGGCCATATGTGATTTGACAGTGCTGAACTGCTCTCCCCGTGCTGTTGCAGGGAAGGCAGAATTACAGGCTGATAGTATGAGAGATACCTGTCCTTCAGGGTTCCTCCGTGTGGCCTTCGTGAAACGTTGCTTACCTGCCAACAGCATGGAGTCTGCACTTCCTCACAATCCCAAGGCTCAGAGTGTTCCTCCAATCAGCCTGTCTCCAGTGGTGCTTGTGATTGGCATTGTATGCTGAGGACTAACCTTAGAGTAGCTTAAATTTATAATTATAATTTGAGAGATCTTAATTTTCCACTGTTAAGTTCCTGGTCATTTGAAACTCCTTAAAGTTTAGTGCTTGTCTTTTTTTCTACTTCTTTATTAAGGCTATTTATTATACAGATACTCATGGACTGACTACTGTGTCCAGGAAGAGTTTTAGGCACTGGAAATACAATGGAAAATGAGACCCTTCCTTCCTGCCCTATGGAACATTCATCCTCAGTGGAAGAGACATTACTAGTTGTGAAATAAATAAGAATTTCAGACAGTGAGAAATTCTATGAAGAAAACAACATAGGGTAAGTGAGCAGAGCATGACTGTGGGGATAGACACTGTGTGGTCAGGGAGGGCCTCCAAAGAGGCACATCAGTCAAGACCCCTGGTTCCAAGCTATATAAACCACTTTTCGATTATTTTAGGCAGATTAAAATGTAGTGGAATAATATGTAGTAGGGCTGGAGAATCAGCGTTAGGGAGTATGCCACAGGTACAATGCCCTGGTCATGACTGGGGGTTGATACTGCAGCAGGCTCATCTGACCCCAATCACGCTGGATAGTGGCCACCGGACACTGTATTGAAGCCACTGGCTCTGCTACCACTGGAAACCAGATCTATGTGCTGCTGCAGTCACCACTCATTCCAGAAGGAATTCTGCATGGTTCCTTGTTTCTTTATGCCAACATCTGATGGGCAAAGCCTAGCTCATGTGGCCATGGCCGAGTTGCTGGGAAAGTGGTATCTGGCATTTTCAGCTGTGTAACCAAAGAGAATAACAAATGTCTACTCAGGAGGCAAAATTTGAGCAGACGGTGGAATCACGGGAAGGAATCAGCCACGTAGTAAGCTGGGGGAAGAGCTTCCTAGTCAAAGGGGACAGCAAAGTCCCTAGGGCAGAAGTAATCTCGCTGTGTTTGAGGGACAGAGAAGCTGCAGCATAGTGGATGTGGGAGAGGGTGAACGGAGATGGAGTTATGGTGAGGGCAGAAGTCAGGTAACGTAGTACCTTATAAAGTAGGATTAGGAGCTTGGATTTTATTCTAATGCAACAGGAAGCTGCCTGTATTAGTTTCCTAGGGCTACTGTAAAAAATTACCACAAACTTGGTGGCTTAAAACAACAGAAATTTATTCCCTCACAGTTCTGGAGGCCAGAAATCCCAAATCAAGGTGTTGGTAGGGTTGTTTCCTTCTGGAGGGTCTGGGGGAGAATCCGTTCCATGTCTTCTCCTGCCTTCCCTACCTCTCTCCCACCAATCCTTGGCGTTTCTTGTCTCGTAGACTCATCGCTTCAATCTCTGCTTCCATCTTCACCTGGCCTTCTTCCTGTGTCTCTGAGTCAAATCTTCCTCTCCTTTCTCTTATAAGGACACCAGTCATTGGACTTGGGGCCTACACTAAATCTAAGATGATCTCATCCCAAGATCCCTAACTTAATTACATCTGCAAAGAATCTATTTCCAAATAAGGTCACATTCACAGGCTCTGGGCATTAGGATTTGGATGTATCTTTTTGGAGACACTATTCTATCCACTACACTGTGAGAGGGTTTTTGTCAGGGGAGGGATGTGATCTGATTTATGTTTTAAAGAGACAATTTATAGGAGGACAACAGTGAAAACAGGAAGTTAGGAGGCTATTGCAGGTAGGGATGGTCCTAGCAGGATGTAGAAGAGTGGTAGCCTTCCAGATAAAGGCAATTGGAGATGGGAAATATAACTCAAAAGTAGAGCCTATATCACTTGCTGATGGGTTGGATGTAGGTAGTGAAGAAAAGGGAGAAATCAAGAATGGCTCTTGGGTTTTGAGCCTGATGAATTTACAGAGATGGAGAAGCCTGAGGAAGGGACGCGTTTAGGGTGGAGCCCAAGAGTTCTGTTTTAGACATGTTCAGTCTGAGATGAATATTAGACATCTAAAGCCACATGTACTATGGCTTTTAGAGCCTAAGGCAGATGGAGGATGTCAGGAATACTGATGCTGTCTGTGTTTAAAAGAGTGATATTTTGTTTGTCATGGATTTTTAAAACTATTGCATTGCAATATTATTTTTCTTGATTACTGAGTTTCTTTGGCACCTCCTTATTACACCTGAGATGAGTATGTCCCAAGGCCTCTCCCTGGTCCTGGCTCTGATGGGCATATATAAGAGAAGCAGCAAAGGGATACTGGACAGGAGTTGGGAGGACAAGCTTCAGTCCACTTACTAGTTATGCCACCTCGCAAGGGTCTTTTCGTCTACACGGGACTCCGTTTTCTCATTTGTACAAGGAGGGTGCTGAACTAGGTGATCTTCCAACTTTGTATTGTTTGGAAACAAACAGAATCAAGAATATCTCTTCACCACCAATATATTGCCAGACATGCAAGATGGCTTCTGCCTTCTCTGTCCCTCCTTCCTGCTCCCAACACCTGTGGGACGAGATTTAGAATCCACAGGGGAGGGGCTTGAAATAGCAGAGAAGGGTCCCCTGTCCCCATTTCAAGTCCTTGGACCTAGAGTGTCCATTCATCTGATTTGGCCAGGACAGCCTCAGTACATGACCAATGTATTATTATTAGTAGTGCCAACTTTCACTCAAGAGTGCCAATTTGGATTATAAATTTTATGGTCTCTTTACTCAAGCACAAGTTTAACCAGTGATAGTGGATGGGAAAGCTTTGAACTAGATCAGTTTAGAGTTTTAAACTGAATTGGACTGAGTTTTAATAACCTGAAGTTACCAGAAACTCATAGACGCTTTCTTAGATTTCTGTTAAGGGGTCAGAAAAGATAATTTGACACAATACAGTTGAAACTAGTAATTAGAGGAAAAATTAAAACTTTTCCATGTTTATATTCCACTGGATTGGCACTCATCAAGAAATTGATTGCTAAGAAAGATTGTCCACATTCTGAGATTATTTTTAAAAATTATCCCGTGGTTTCTTTCAGTAATTTTATTATTTCATTTTGGAATGGATTTAGAATTTTATCAAATGCTTTTTCAATAATTAAGCATATGTTCATATGATTTTTCTTTTTTGATTTATTAATATGATGAATAGCGTTCTTAATATTGAGCCTCTCTTGCATTCCTGGAATAAATACCTCTTCACAAAGCATATTACAAATGAGATTGTTTGTAAGATCCGTGTGTGTGAATGTGCCTGTGTATGTATTGATGTGCTGGCATCAAAGAAACAAATTTGGAAGATTTTCCTTCATGCCCTGGAAAAATTTATGCAGTAATGTGGTGTATGTGTGCCTTCAAGATTTGGTAGAATGCATGTTTTATTGAGAGATAACTATAAACTTTAATTTCTTCTATGGTAATTGACTTGCCTTGATATCTCTTTTCTGGGATTTTGGCAATTTGTAATTTTCTAGAACAATGATTTTCAAACTTTTTGGTCTTATATGCTTAAAAATTATTGAGGACCCCCAAAGAGCTTTTGAGTATGTGCCCTATATCTATTCTTATTTGCCATATTAGAGACTAAAAATGAGGAAATTTAAAAACATTTATTAATTTATTTAAAAATAATAAAAACATTAATTGTTAACGTATTTTATGAAAAATAACTATATTTTCCACAACAAAAAAGTTTAGTGAGACGAGTGGCATTGTTTTTACATTTTTCAAATCTCTTTAATGCCTGGCTTGATAGAAGACAGCTCAATTTTCATATCTGCTTCTGCATTCAATCCGTTACAATATGTTGTTTTGGTTGAAGCATGTGTAGATAATCTGTGTGAGCACAGATATGTAGTTGGAAAAGGGAGGATTTTTCTTTTTGCTTGAGGAAGATTCTCCCTGAGCTAACAACATCTGTGCCAATCTTCCTCTGTTTTGTATGTGGGTTGCCACCACAGCATGGCTGCCTACGAGTGGTGTAGGTCCGTGCCTGGAAAGCAAACCCAGGCTGCTGAAGTGGGGCGTGCCGAACTTAACCACTAGGTCACAGGGCTGGCCCCAAGGGGGGAGAGAAGGATTTTAATAACCTATTCAGATATTTGTGGATATTCTTCTTTGATATACCAAAATTGGGTAAGTGGTAGTTTCTTAGATGAGTTACAATGGAAATCTGAAACCATATCAGTGAGCTTTTTTGTACTCTCTTATATTAAAATCTATTGGTCTCTCTTGCACTTTTGAATGGATCTTTTACCCATACTCATGTATGATTTTGGAAAATCATGCATTGATCATTTAGAAAATATTGGTTCACTGGCTTATGCAGGTCTTCTGAATGTTGACATATTTCATTATATTTATTTTTAAAAATCACATTTGTTAACATCACTACTCATCTTGTCAGAAAAATCTTTAAATATTGAGAATTTGTGAAGTTCATGGTGGCAAGTTTGCTTGAAAGCTCAAATTTTATCATTAGTAATTGGCTGTTAATAATTTCCCTTGAAGTGACAGGCTCTCTTTGTTTATTTTCAAGGAAACATCTGCAAATACTCATGTCTGAATAACCACAGTTTGTCTTTCAAGTTGTTTTTTCCAGTAAAAATGATGTTCCATGAAAAAAGAGGCCGGTTCAGCTTGTAACTCAATTACACAAGTGCTTTTCCTCAAAACAACCATCGTGCCTCAGTGTGCAGCAGAGGCACTTTATGGATGCTTCCCATTTGGTCACACAGAATACTAAAGGGACAAGGACCAAGATTTAGTAAAATTTATTGATTTTACTGCTTGCCCACTGATTTTAGCTTTCATCTATAAGTGTTTCTATTACTGTGAGTCAGTTAAGCATCATTTCATATATTTTGGAGCCATTTGTATTTTCTTTTCTGAGTATTGTCTGTTCATATCCTGTGCCATTTTTCCTAGTAGGTTGTTGGTCTTTCACTCAATGATTTGGTAGGAGCTCTCTATTATGCAAATTCACTCTTACTCTGTGATCTGAGTTGCAGATATTTTGTTTCAGTTTGTCAGTCTCCTTCTAATTTTGCTCATGATGGTTTTTACTACACAGAAATTTTATTTTTTGTGGTCAAATTAATTAATCTTTTCTTTTATTGTTTTGGGTTTGGGGTCATACTTATCTCTGACAACTTCATTTTTAAAAATCCCCATGGTTTTTTTTATGGTGCTTCTGAGGTTTCATTGTTTATGTTTACTTCTTCAATCCTTCTGAGACTTATTCTGGTATAAGATATTAGGTGGATTCAAATTATATTTTCCAGATGTACCTAGTTGTTTCACTTAAAAAGAAATCTTAGGATTTCTTGATCTCTCTTATAGACGTCCTGTATGGAAAATAATTGGCCAGCAGTTATTTGCTGAACTCTGAGTGGTGTATAGCAGTGTGTTATGTACTAAGTACTTTTCCATATAAAACATGGTCATCTTTATCTTACCATTGTTGAGACTTAAAATAGTGATTGAAATAGAGCCTATTGATGTGAATTATTTTTGTTTTCATTTTTAACAGCTTTATTGAGATATAATTAACATACAGTAAACTGCATATATTTACTGTTATTTTATTTTAAAATTTCAAAAATACACGTTTCTTTTTTTTTAATTATTTTATTTTATTTTTTCCCCCAATGCCCCAGTAGATAGTTGTATGTCATAGCTGCACATCCTTCTAGTTGCTGTATGTGGGATGCAGCCTCAGCATGGCCGGAGAAGCGGCGCGTCGGTGCGCGCCCAGGATCCGAACCCGGGCCGCCAGCAGCGGAGCGCACGCACTTAACCGCTAAGCCACAGGGCCGGCCCAAAAATACGCGTTTCTTGGCTCTGTATATAGAAAAGACCAAGAGGCAATGACAACCCAATAACAATGAGCACAACCAGCGCCTGGATTGTGTTGTCTAAATACCATTCCCCACTAAAATAATACAGGGTTCATTGGAGAAAGGCCTGATTCTGGATCTGGGCAGGAATTTACAAGATCAGTTTGGGACACCTTGTATCACAAAGCAAGGAAGATTAATGGATTATGAACAGGGGCCAATATGAAGGAGCTTCCATTAGTCAGTTATGAGACCATTGGAGCATCAAAAAATAATGACTAGAATTGATAGACATTGAATATATAAAAACCAATACATTTATAGTGATACTAACAGGGACAGAAAGAGAGAGAAAGAATGAGAATAAGAACCAACAGAGGAAGGAAAGAGAAGAATAACTAACAACTCATTGGTTGCTTACTGAGTAACTAGGGCACTAACTTCTTACTTTGAAAATTAGCAATTAAAAGGAAAAAAATTAAGCATTTATCTTTACTTTCTTATACGTATTGCATTTATACCAAATATCATAATATATAGTGATATATATATCACATATTGTGATTTATATATATAAACATAATATATTGTTTATAATATTATAATATTGTATAACATAATATATATAAACCAAATAACCATAATATTTGGTTTCATATCATAATATTCTATTTTATATGAGAGCATCCTTTTTTAAAGAAGAATTCCAAGTAATAAATATGATAGGAATGATAAAATTAGAGTAGCATCATTTTGCAATTCCTAATTAAATAATTGAATCAGGCAATATGTAATGTATGGAAGCATTACATGAGAGAAAGGTTGAGGGGAACCTTACAACAGAGAGATTTACTGAACCCATTGATCCCTCTTAGCATCTCTCAAGGTGGAAAAACTAGTGCGTTCCTCCTGGAGTAAAGTACACAGCACTACATATGAAATACTCTTCCCCAAGAAGGTGAACCTGAATTTAGTCAATATTCTAAAACTAAATTACACTTACAGACAATATGAAGGACAATAGAAAGAGACACCACAAGGAAGCCAAAAAAGAAAATCTAGTGTGTGAGACATTCTATAGAAAAACTGACCTGGTTTCTGCAAATAAGCAAACAAACAAACAATGGCAGGGGGACACTTGATTAAAAGAACACCTGAAAGCAATGTATACACCTTATTTGGTGATTCAAACAAAACAATCATGAAACATATTTTTGAGGCAATTAGGGAAATTTGTTGACAAATTATTAGATATTAACATGGAATTATTGTTAAAGGGGATAATGGCATAATGGTTATTTAAGAAAACACTCGTATTTTTAGAGATGCTTACTGAAGGATGTAGAAATGGAATGACATGACTTTTGTCGTTGCTTTAGGATACTTCAGCAAAGAAAAAAGTAAAAAAAGAAAAGAAGAACTAAACGAAGCATATTTGGCAAAGCTGTGGTAATTAAGTCTGAGAACTGATTATACTGGTCTCTCTACTTTTCTATGTTTTCTATGTTTGAAAACATTCATTAAAAATTTTTGAGATTATTGTAGAAATTAAATCAAGTAATGATGAGGGCCTGAACTAGGACAAAGACAGTGGGGGCAGCTTTGTGTCCCCAGCTACTAACAAAATGCCTGGTACATACTAGATATTCAGAACTATTTTTAATGAATGAATATACATTTCTTTATCCAAACTACAAGTTATTTCAGGAAAGATGCTCTAAGGTTTTTGTCTCTCTCACTTATCCTGTTCCTTCCTTCCACAAACCCTAATTGAGCATCGACCACGTGTCAGATACTGTCTGAAGTCAGACACTGTTGAGAGCGTGTTTTCTCTCATGGAGCTTATTACATTCATTACATTACATAGTGGATGAAGATGGATTATTTTATAGAAAGGTAAGCAAATAAATAGGATGGTTTCATATCATAATATTTATTTCTTTATAGAAAATAAAAGTTAAATGGTATAGAATACAGAATGACTGGGGAGTGAGGTGTGATTGTTGCTCCTTAAGACGGAGTATTCAAGGTAGAAAACATTTGAGCTGAATGTTGACAAAGATGAATGATGACAAAGAGCCAGCCATTCCTTGAGGCAGGAAGAAGTTTGGCATATGATAGGACAAAATGAAAGATGGTGTGACAAGGTATGGTAAATGAGAGAAGAGGGGTGAGAGGTAGTCAGGTCCAGATCATTTTGGATCTTTTAGGCCATGATAAAGGCTTTGGGTTTTAGTATGGAGAAATGGAGGGCAATGAAAATTTTTAAGTAAGAAGGTGGTATGATGCAATTTAGGTTTTCAAAACCTAAACAGGCTGCTGCATAGAGAACTGACAATGGGAAAGCAAGCTATGAGGAGGGTCTTGTCCGGAGAAGAGAGATGAGTGGTTTGGACTAGCCCTTAGCAATACAGATGATGAGAAGTCATTGAAGTCGGGATGTATTTTTGAAGTAGAAATGACAGGATTGGATTTGGAAGATGAAGGAAAAAGAAGAAGTAAGAGGAATTCTAGTTATTGGCTTATACAAAAGGGTGCAATTTGGGGACATTAACTGAGCTAAAGAAGACTTGGAAAAAAGTAAAAAACAATCACTTTGTTTTGATCAAGTTAAGTTTGAGTTGTCAACAGAAAATGAAGACATGGAGGAGGCAGTGGGCTATTGCTCTGAGCTCAAAGAAGAGGTCAGGGCTGGAGATATAAACTGGGGGCCCATTAGCATGGAGCTGAACATGGGACTGGATGAAATCATGTAAGGAGAGTGCAGACAGAGACGAGGAGAGGGCTCAGGACAAAGCCCTGGCCGCTCAGCGTTCAGAAAGAGACTGAGGAAAAGGAATCGGTGAAGCAGGGGAAAAATAGAATAATAGAAGTCAAGAGAAGAAAGCAGAGTGTTTCAAAAAGGAGAGAATACTCAAACTGTGTTAATGTTGCTTGGAGTTCAGGTAAGAATGAAGACAAAATCCAAAAATCAATCATGTATTTATTATACTACATCACTAGAATAAAGGACAGAAACTACATGATTATTTCATTTGACATAGAAAAAAGGCATTTGACAAAATTCAACACCCCTTCATGATAAAAACACTCGACAAACTAGGAAGAGAAGGGAACTTCCTCAACATGATAAGGGGCTTCTATGAAAAACCCACAGCTAACATCCTACTTAATGGTGAAAGACTGAAAGCTCTCCCTCTAAGATCAGAAACAAGACAGAGATGTGCACCCTCATGATTTCTATTCAACATTGTACTGGAGGTTCTAGCCATGGCAATTAGGCAAGAAAACAAAGTAAAAGTCATTCAGCGTGGAAATGTAGAAGTAAAACTATCTCTATTTGCAGATGACATTACCTTGTATATGGAAAATCCCAAAGAAGGTGCAAAAAAAAAAAAAAAAAAGCCCATTAGAATAAATGAGTTCAGCAAGATTACAGGATACAATATCAATGTATGAAAATCAATTGTATTTCTAAACTGAAGCAATGAACAACTCAAAAATGAAATTAAGAAAACAATTCCATTTCTAATAGAATCAAAAAGGATAAAATACTTTGCAAGAAAGTTAACAAAAGTCAAGAACTTGTACCCTGAAAACTACAAAATATTGTTGAAAGAAATTAAAGAAGACCTAAATAAATGGAAATACATCCCATGTTCATGGGTTGAAATACTTAATATTGTCAAAATATCAATACTCCCCAAATTGGTATACAGATTCAGTGCAATCCCTATCAAAATCTCAGTTGGCTTCTTTACGGAAATTGTTAAGCCAATCCTAAAATTCTTATGGAAACTCAAAAACAGTCTTGAAAAAGCAAAATAAAGTTGGAGGACTCACACTTCCTGATTTGAAAACTTACTACAAAGCTACAGTAATCAAGACAGTGTGGTACTGGCATAAGGACTGACATATAACTCAGTGGAAGAGAACTGAGAGTCTGGAAATAAGCCCTCACATTTATAGACAATTGATTTTTGACAAGAGCGCCAAGACAACTCAATGCGGGGAAGGAATAGCCTTTCCACAAATGGTGCTGGGACAACTGGAAGACAACTTCAACAAATCGAAGATCATCTGATCGTGTACGTGAGGGTTTATTTCTGCATTCCCTATTCTATTCCATGCTCTATTTGTCTGTCTTTATGCCAGTACCACACTGTTTTGATGATGTGGGCTTTGCAATATATTTTGAATTGTGAAGTGTGAGGTCTTCAACTTTGTTCTTTTTTAAGTTGTTTTGGCTATTCAGGGTCCTTTGAAATTCCATATAATATTTAGGATGAATTTTTCTATTTTTGAAAAATTGCCATTGGGATTTTGATAGAGAGTGTGTTGAATCTGTAGATCGCTTTGGGTAGCACAGACATTCTTAACAATATTAAAGTCTTCCAATCCATGAATATGAGATGTCTTTCCATTTATTTGTGCCTTCTTTAATTTCTTTCAGCGACGTTTTATAGTTTGCAGTGTGTAAGTCTTTCACTTCCTTGTTAGATTCATCCCTATTTTATTCTTTTTGATGCTATTGTAAATGAAATTGTTTTCTTAATTTCCTTTTCAGATTGTTCATTGTAAATATACGGAAATACAAGCGATTTTTGTGGACATTTATTTTTAAATATGTTTTCATGTTATAAAGAATTTTTAGAAATTGGAAAATAAGAAAAGTTTAAAAAAATAAAGAAATGGGACATCCACAGTTCCCCAGATAACCAGATCCAGGAAAACAAAACTTTGTTCTCAGTCTTTTTCTCTGTACATTTTAAGAAAAATTTGTTGATTTTTTAAAAAGTTATAATCAAACTGATACAAAATTTTGTATTCTGCCCCATTAACAATGTAGTATAGGTATTTCTATGTTATTACAATCATCATAACATTTTGAATCAACTTGTAATTTACTTAACCATTTTGGACATTTACCTTGTTTCAAATTTTTTGTCAGAATAAATGGCTCTTAGTGAACACTCTGTTAATTAAAATCCTTATTTTGTAGTATTTCCTAGGATGGATTTCCAGAGGCATAATTACTGAGTCAGTGAATATAAATATTTTTGAGGTTCTTGATATACATTGCCAAACTGCAATTGCTTTCCAAAAAGTTATAGTAACTATATTGTCACCAGCAATATATGGGAGATCCTGTTTTACCATAACTCCATTAGCGTTAAGAATTTTGTGCACGTGTGTACTTTTAGGACACCTTCTTTTTTTTTTTTTAACTTTTTTCTTTTTTTTGGTGAGGAAGATTGGCCCTAAGCTAACATCTGCTGCCTATCTTCCTCTTTTTTCGTTTGAGGATGATTGTCCCTGAGCTAACAGCTAAAAGACACCCTATTTCTAATTTGCAATCTTCAAGTACTTGTGAGTTAACATTTTCCTATTTTTCGTATTTGTCTCCTAAATGCATTTTCTTTATCGTGAATTGACTTTTCAAGATTTTGACTATTTCTCTATTAGGGCATTATGATTTTTCATTTTTATTTGTATGTGTTCATTATAGAAAAAAATATTAACCTGTTGTCTGTTACATTTTAACCAAATATTTTCCTCAGACCATTGTCTGCATTTTATTTATTTATATTTTAATATCCAGAAGTTATCATTTTTATGTAATTAAATCTGACAATCTCCTTTAGGGTTTTTTCACTGCTTTTATGAAAGCTTAGACATCCCTTCCTCTTTCAAATTTATATTAACTATTCAATTCTATTTTCTTCCAGTTTTTCAGATGCTCTCTAATCCATCTGGAAACGATTTTGGTATGTGGTATGTAAAGTATTTATTTTAAAAAATATATACTTTTAGTAGAACTGTTGGTGGTAGGCTAAAAGCTCCTTGAAAACAGGAAACATGACTTACTCATTCTTTGATTTCCTCTACTTTCCCGGACAGAAGACTCACTCAACACAGCCTCTGTTTCCTCAGGCTACAGCAGCCCAAGCTACAATCAGGCTGACGGTCCCCCTCCTTCCCTCTGCTCAGAGACACTAACTGCCTGTCCTCTTGATAGTGTCATGACATCTCCCCGGGGGCTGCTGCCCCTGTTGTCCCTTGTGGACATTATCCACACGTGCAGAATCAGGGAAAAGGCTACCCCAGCCGTTAGCCAGCAGCGCCCCCTGGCGCCTCTTTCATTTCAATTGTTCTGGTTTCAATTGTTATACAACCCTCCACCCTCCCCACTGGTGATTTTTCCTGGAAGGCACCTCAAAAGGTCTTCTCCTTCAATGCCTAAGGTAGCCTAGACTACTTCACCCTCATGTTCTCTTCTGGGTAAATTTCTTTTCCATTTGAACAGCTTCCCCTCAGTTAAGGAAAAGCCTCTATTTCCTGGCTGCCTTTCTTTTTGCTGGGGAGAGGCGGAGTGACTGTGGGTGGGGGCCAACTATTAGTCCCAGCTTCTTAGTGAGCTCTTCCATGAAGGCTTTGAGGCTTTGTGAAATAAAATTCCAATCAGGGTAGGCACTCCCACTACCCTCACTGATGCCTGAATTTGTGAGTTCCACCTACAGGTCTGACTCTGGGACCCTCAATAAAAAGTTTTAAAAAATTGAATTTTTATTGCCTAAGGAAGAATCTGTAAATTAGGGAGCGTGGGGAGAATACAAATAAATCAAATCTAAAAGTAGTCCTCAAATCTAACTAAAGCCAATACTGGATAGAGGACCAGTTAGAAAATAGAAAAATAAATGTTGAATGTTTCTCCATCATTTTCCCTCCAAACACCCTAGTGGAGGTGTTAATGAGTACCAGAATGGCCAAAATGTGGACAGCAAGAAAGCCAGAAGAGAAGATCCTGACCAGTCCACTAATTGCATCCTCAAGCGTGAATTCAATTAACTCTATCACAGAAACAGAGTTGTCCTAGTGTTGGGTTATTCTAGCTCAAGTTACAATAGCAGGAAATTCTGAGATAATTATGGAAAGATACATTCCCATAGACAATTAATGACAGTTATATGACCTACCCATAGTAGACCAGCGTGATCCTTGTTAAGACATTCGCTAAATAGGGGAGAAAACAGATTATTTTTGTCTTTCTTTTTTTTTCTTTTAAAAAACAGTTTATTCTTTAGATTATGGAAGAATCAAAATTTCTTAAGGACTTAAAGATTACTCAATGCTTGACAAGTGTTTGGTCGGACTGACTGTACTATGTGTTCTAATATGACTCACCATTCAGGAAAGCGGGAAAATCTACTTCCAGTTCTGAAGTCAGGGAAACTCTGTAACTTGACTCCTCTGTAAGGGGACTTGCTTCTGGCATTGGCTGCCATTATTCTTTCAAGTTTTTTCTCCTTTCCCTTTAAACTTCTCCTGGCTGCACTCTATTATTCCATAGACCTTTAGGTTTTCCTCTTTGTAATTTGATGCCCTATTCAGCAGTGTTCAGGAAACTGTCTTGCTTTAGTTTAGTTCTTCTCAGCGGCTTCTGCTTTTCTTAGCTGAATGGGTGGCTTGTTCTTCTTTTAGGCTTTTCCCCTTTTGAGGGAACCTGTACTATTTTATTACTCTATTGTAAAGAAAGTATAGATTTCACCTAGTGAGTTGATTCAAGTCTATCAAAGTAATCCAAAAGAATATTCAGGTTAATCACTGATATTGTTTCTTAAAATTCATTTCCTACAAAAAGCACATTTAATATATGTCCCTATCCTCCACCTTCTCCTGAGACATGCCCACATACTCATTTTCTTATTTTTTAAATTTAGTTTTAATTTTCATCAGTTATACATGAACATCAGTTAAAGAGTCAAATAGTTGCACTAGAATTATTGCGGAAAAAAAAAAGGTTTCTAGGATGCCAGACCAACTCTTGGAATCTTGCAACCACTTTCAGCTCCCTTTTGCTGTTGGTTTTGGTATCTAATTCTGTACCTCTAAATAGCGTGCTTATGCGGACACTTCTTGATATTTTTAGTTATAGGCAATATCTATTAACTTGTCTCTTTGGAAGATTAGGGTTTTGTTTTTTCTCATTCCTATCTCCAGTATTTATGGTCACAATTCTCCTCCATTAATCCTTCCATCATTGTTATGTTATAGCTTTTGTTAGATCAACAATGCTGCATTATGATAGCTGTATAAGGCTGTTTTGAACTGAACCATTTGCTATACAATATTTACTTTTCTTGAATTGCCCAACTTTTTGTGTCCCCTAAAGTTAATAAACTTTTTGTTTCATTTGCTTTGTTTGCTCATCATTAAGTTAACCCCAAACTCTCTTCAAATTGTGGAAATATTCTTTCAATCCATTCAAACACAGGTGTTCTTTAGTTTTGTCTTCGCTGAGTCTTCAGGCCTGCTCTAATGTGCACTAGTGCACAACTGACAGCTTGTGATCTTCATTCACCATCATCCTTGGAGATTCCCCTTGTCTCTCTACTGAGTTGTGTCTATTTCCTGGATCCCATGTTTTCTTTTTTGGTTTACACTCTTGCTTTGGTGGAATACCCTTTCAAGTAGTTTCCTGAGGAAGGGTGCATAAGAGCAAATTTTTTGAGACTTTGCATGTCTGGAGAGGTCTTAAGTCAGCCTGCACATTCAATGGATAGTTTGGCTGGGTATAGAATTCTAAGCTGGAAATGATTTTCCCTCAGAATTTTGGAGGTAGTAGCCTCTCTTGTCTTGTAGGATCCTTATCTTTTGTATGTGATCTGCTGTTTTTTTTTTTTTTTTTAATTTCTGGGAACTTCTAGGACTTTCTCATTGCCCCTACTGTTCTAAAATTTTATGGTGATATGCCTTCTTATTGTTTGTTTTCATTTGTCATCTGGGAAATCAATACTACATCTTTTCAGTCTAGAAACTTTTGTTTCCTAAATTGTTTGTTGGTAATTTTCTCCCATTTTCCATATTTTCTCTGTCCTGTATGTCTATTTTTTGGATATTAGAATTCCCAGACTGATCCTCCAATTGTTTTTTCTCACTAGTTTCAATCTCTTTTACTTTTCCTTTACTTTCTGAGAGATTTACTTATCTTTATGTATAATTTTTCTATTGAATTTTTCATTTATATAATTATAGTTTTAACTTCCAAGAGCTCTTTACTATTTTCTAGGTTTTTTAAAAAAAATAGAACTCTGTTTTTTTCACGTAGCCAATAGCTCCTTTTATGTGTCTCTGAGGATAGTTTTTTTTTTTTTTTGATCTTCCTCTTTCATATTAAAGGCTTTCTTTAGAAATAAATTGAGCCGTCTGCTCCTTTTAATAGTAGAGCACTAAAAAGGCAATTGGTAACTCTGCACATGGGGATGGACCTTTAAGAATGGAAGTCTCACTGTAGGTTATTTTGGCTGTGGAACTACCATTGTCAGTATCTTAAGGTCTGTTTTCTTGGACAAATCATATTTCTCTGCCTATAGGGTATTATCTCGGTTGCCAGATTCTGTGAACTTAGACAGCCAATGCTAAGACTTTTGGGCATTCTGTGGTACAACTCAGGTTGCACCTCAGTTTCCCTTACTGCTGGCACAAGAGTAAGCTTTCTAGGGCATACTGAACTTGCCAGCTTCCAAAATTTTGTTCCTATAATTTTCTCTCTCATTCTCTTTGTCCTTGTGAATTAATGCTTTAAAAAATTCATCTACTGTCACATATGAGGATTTTAGGAGGGAGGAGAGAGAGAGAGAGGAGTATGTTTTGCCCTTCATCATTCACTGGAAGTTCCAACGTTTTCCAAGACTGTCAGGCAATTTTAAATTTTGGAAATGTTTTTAATATTATTGGATTATGAAATCAGTATCCACAAAATCTTCAATTTAGTATTGCATGACCTCTTCAACTAGAATGTGATATCAAATCTTGGGTCTATGTCTGTGCTTTTGCTTTCTCCCACTGTGTCTGGCATGGACCTGAGGCTATATTGGATGATGAAATATATGCTTGCTGAGTATATGGATACATGGATAAGTATTACTTTATGATCAGATTTATGTGAAAGAAAGGAATAAGTACACACTATAACTATTTCCTTTTTTTTTCAATCTTGGGCACCACATTATATTTCTCAGATACCTTTTCTGTTTCCTTTTAAAAATTATTAACTACACTATTCTAATATTTGTACCAAGTAACACCTTCCATAGTAATTCTCTTAGTTGATTTTTATGAATAAGATAAAAATAAACTGTTTAGAGATTTGAAATAATTAAGCTAAGAGTAGGGTATTCCCAGCCACCACTACTATCCCCGGTGGTGGAGGGGAATGGTTAAGGACATGAGTTCTGGCCCTATCACTTAGCTATGTAACCCTGGGCAAGTTCTTAATCTCTCTGTATCTGTCACCTCATATTTAAAAAGGAAATAATAATAATAGTAAATATGTTAGGGTAATTGTGAGGATTTAATTTGACATCTATGTAAAACACTTTACAGTTCTTGTAAAGAGTACATAATACTCTCAATAAATTTTAGCTATGATGATGATGATTTTTCTGAGCAGTGAAGGTAGTAATTACAAGAGTGATGAGTGCTGTGAAGGAGATGTGAAGTGTGACAGAATGTTTATCAGAAGGATGTAACTTAACCTGGGTGCGCTTTAGCCTTTTTTCCTTCAAAGGCCACAGCGCAGTCAGCTGCTCTCTGCTTTGAACTTGAGAAAGGTCAGAAAGAAATGAATTTCCTGGCACAGTTAAAAGCATGTTTGCCATGATTTAGTTGGCTTGAGGAGAGCTGGATAAAGGGAATGAGAACAGTTTTATGTACATGGGAAAGGAGCAGTTAGGAGAGAGGATTCAAGGTGGTTTAAGGCAAACTTGTGCCGGTTGAGGCTTGACTTTATTTTTAAATATTGGCTATTATTAAATTTTATTATTTTTGAATAGGCAATACATTCACATGGTTCAAAATTCAAATTATTAACATAAAAGATATGCAGCAAAACTCTCATGACTATTCCTGCCCCATCCATATGTTTTCCTACCACAAATAATCATTTTTACTTATTTTTGTTTTTCCTCTTAGAGTTCTTATGCAAATACTAACAAATATGTCTATATATTCTTATTTTCCTTCTTTCTTTCACAAAAGGAGGCATAGTGTGGCATACTCATTTTCATTAGTTACTGTCTTACACTTTGCTTTTAATTTAAAAATACATTATGCAGATTTTTCAGTAACAGTAAAAGCCTTAGTTATTTATTTTTGTTCATGTGCATAGTTTTATTATGTGGATGTATCATAATCTAACCAGTTCTTATTGATGGGTACTTGACTTGCTTCCAATCTTTTGCTATGATAAAAATGCTGCAATAAATAAATTTGTTCATATACCTATGAGTCTATCAACAGGGAAAATTTCCAGAAGTAGGATTACTGGATCACAGGGTAAACAATTTTGTAATTTAATAGAGGTTACCAAATTACTTTCCATAAACTTTATAGCAACTTGTACTTCCACTAGTGACATCTGAGAGGACCTAGTTCCCCATGCTTCCCCAATTATATTTGTCAAATTTTTAGATTTTGGTGATCTGTTTTCAATTTCCATAATGGAAAATGGTATCGCAGAGTAGCTTTCATTAGCAATTTTCATATATTTAAGGATTATTCATGTTTCCATTTCTGTGAACTGATTGTTCATCCTTTGGTCCTTTTCTTATCAAGTTCTAAGAGCTTTATTATATGAGGGAGATTAGCTTTTTGCTGTGATTTGAAGTACAATACTTTCCCCCAGTTTGCTTTTTCTCTTTTGACGTTATTTTTTCCATGCAAATATGTTCCCTCTTGTTGTAGTTGAGAATATCAATTGTTTCTTTTATGGCTTTAGAAAGACTTTCCCACTCTAATGGTATAAAGGAATTTACCCTTTTCCTCTAGTACTCCTCATGAATTCATCTTTTACACTTAAATCTTTGACGCATTGAGAATGTATCTTAGTGTATGTTGTGAGATCTAGACCTAACTCTGGTTCCAGTTGGCCACATAGGTGTCCCAACATAATTTCATTGAAAAGTCCATCTTTTCTCCACTGATTTAAGATACCATCTTTATTATACACCAAATTCCCATTTGTGTTTGAGTCTTTTTCTGGACATTCTATTCTGTTTCAATATATATACGTGTTATATATACATATGTATTTCAATACCCATATTCTGTGTAGTCATACATCATACCACAATATTTTCATTATTTAGGTTTTATACTACATATTAACATCTGATTGGGTCAGTGCTCCCTATTGCTCATCTCCTGAATTTTCTTGGCTCTTTTTGTTTCTTTATTTTTCAAAATTTTTAGAGTCAGCTTGTCTGGTTTTCAATTGGAGATATATATATATATATAAATTGTTATTATAGATTATTATATATGAATTATTATAAGTTATATATATATGAATTGTTTTAAATCTATAAGTTAATTTAGGAAGAATGGCCAAAGTTATGGTGAGTCTTTTCATTTTGTTTGATGTTTATGTACTTTGTAAGACTGCTTTAAAGTTTTCCCCGTAAAGATTTTGCACATTTTTATTAAACTTATACCTAGATATTTTCTTTTTCTTTTAATTGTTTTATTTTGAAGTAATTTCAAACTTAAAGAAAAGTTTCAAGAATGATACAAAGATCTCCCAAATTCTCTTCGTTCCACAAAGATTCCCCAACTGTTAAATGTGACCACATTTACTTTATCATTCTCTCCACATATATTTATAATTATTTTTCATTCTGAACCAATTGAGAGTAAGTTACAGACATGGATACCTCATTACTGTTTTAGTATTTCCTAAAAACAAGGACACACTCCAACGTAACTACAGTATAACTATCGAAATTAAGAAATTGATATAATACTACCATCTAACACTACCATCTTATCCAGAGACCCCATTCAAATTTTGCCAGTTGTCCTAATAATGTCCGTTATAGGACTGTGATCCAATCCAGGATTATGTGTTGCATTGGGTTGTTGTGTCCTTCTGTGGAACAGTTCCTCAGTCTTTCTCTGTCTTTCATGACCTTGATAGTTTTGGAGTACACAGGCCAATTTGGGTTGGTGTGTTGTTTCCTCATGATTTGAGTCAGGTTATATATCTTTCCCGGGGATACCACAGAAGTGGTGCTATGTTTTTCTCAGTGCAACATATCAGGAGGCACATGATGTCAATTTGTTCCGTTACTGGTGATGTTAACTTGATTAAGATAGCTTATCTCTCTCTACATCACTTGTAAGATAATGTCAGAAAGCCTTCTCCACTGTAAGGGTAATTAATAAGTATTTTGTTAGCAATTAGCAATTTATTAGCAATTAATATTAGTTGGCATTCTATTGTAAGGTAGAGCTTTCC